>NW_025813906.1:35000-68109 GCF_021917145.1 Hypomesus transpacificus
TTCAGATGGAGCAGATTGTCAAGAGTTGTACCCCCCCCCCCCCTCCCACACACACACACGCACACACTTCAGAGCACAATGAGATTATTAATAAGAAAGTTTGGTTTTCTTTTACAGGAAAAAGCAACACTTACATGTTAAAACTTTTGTGAAAGAACTTTCTGAGAGATGTGAATATTGTTCTGAGACTGAAATGGAAAGGTGGGTGTGATTATGAAGACCTCCACACCGCACAGAGATCTAAGGTCTGTTCTAGAGAAGATCTTTTTCCAAATGAACTTGTTTAGAGAAATTACCTCAGGGATATGTGTGCTATTCCAGTCTCCACATAGAAGACACACAAAGACACACACATGCTAATACACACACACTCACACACACATGGTAATACATACACTTACACACACATTCCCTGCTGTTCTGTTCTTGCAACCGTACTGTCCATTGAGGGGGAAAATGCAGGAAAGTGAGCCACTAATAATGTGTACCAAGATTCTATTCTTAGGTTTGTCAGTCAGCATTTCCTGTACAGACTGGTTAGTACAGCAAGCTGTCATGAGGGTGTGTGTGTGTGTGTGTGTATGTGTGTGTGTAGGAAGGGAAGGACACAGTTCTGGGACCAATGGCTTCCCTCCTGCAGCATCGGAAATGCCTGGCCTAAGACTCAGAGACTGGGTTCAGATTACACGCACACACACACACACACATACACACACATGCAACAGCCAGGAAAAACACTCAAATAGAAACAAAGCCCATGAGAGTAAACAAGACGCTGCTTATATCCTCCCTCAAGAAATCACTCACACACATACACATGGTCACACGCACCCACATACACACGGTCACACGCTCACAAACATTCTCTTGTGTGGGAGTGTTACTGTATTTCGTCTCCTCTGACGCCCCGTCCTCAGTCTGCCTGGGAAGAGGAAGGGTGTTGTTGCGTAACTCTGGACAACACTGGCCAGGTCAAAGGTCAACACGGCCGATGCCAAACCCGGAGGTCATGACCCCCGGCGGGCGGTTCTTCTAGTTCATGACCCCGACAAAACAAAAGGGCAACAGGCTTACTCTCTCTCTCACACACACACCCACACACACACACAAACACACACACGCTCCTGCCTCTGTCCATCAAACACACACACACAAATGTGGCCTCCCACTTGTGCCACATCCTCACCTCCCCAGCTTCCTGTTTACACACCCTGCTGTTCCTCGCCCGCAGGCTGGTGCGGCTGCCGTCCCCATGGTTACAGTCTACGTGGCCGTAAATAAAGATCAGTCGGCCAAACGGGAAGCAGACGAGCAGCCGGTAAAACACAGCCGGTAAAACATAGCCGGTAAAACACAGCCGGTAAAACGAGCAGCCGGTAAAAAACATCCAGGCAGCCGGCAGAGAGCCGCATGCTCATTCACATCATAAAAGGGTGAAGAAAATTAGGAGGACTGACTGTTGGCTTGTATTCTGGGCTGGAGGAGGAAGAGGAGGAGGAGGAGGAGGAGGAGGAGAGGGAGGGGGGGGGGGGGGACGAGGAGCAGGAGGAGGACATGGGAGTTGGCGTGCGAGCGTTGCGGCCTCCGGGGAGGGAAGATGGCGGAGCGGAGGTTAATCACAGACATTTTCCCGTCATCCCAGTCATGCAAGTTCCGACACGCATATGAGGTCTGTAGAGAGGGGGAGGGGTGGGGGGCAGGTATGTTTGGTGACACTCATGGACCCCTCTCTCCCCCCCAACCCGACACACACTCCCCCTCTCTCGCCCCACCACCCCTGCCGTCCCTTCCCCCCCCCCCGTGACCTCGTGACCCCTGTCCTCCGCACTCAGCGTGAAGCAGGTCGTCACGTTTCCCAAGGCCCATCTTCACGCTGTCTTCATCCCGACATCTCCTATCACATCTGATTGGTTACTGTGGTTATTTGTTTTTGAGCCTGTGTCATAGTTAACCCTAACCGCTGTGGTGAACTCCGACCAGGACAGTTTAACCAACCTCCCGGTGTTTAACTCTTCTAGACAGCCTCCTCGGGAGGGATTCTCCAGCATCTCTGGGATGACAGTCATTAGCTGTTTCTATTCCTTTTGCTTCTCTGTCCTCCTCACTTGTGGATTAATGTAGCGAGACCAGGGCGCGCTCTCGGAAAGGGCTTTTCGCCATTTAAAGGGACATTATCCAACACCTACGCAGTAAATGGAGCATTATAGCTGCTGGCGGCGCTGCTGAGAGTGCAGGAAGATGCTCGGAGGAGAGGAGTTGGAGCGAGGTCATTATCTTCACCTCGTCTCACTGTGGCTTTACACTGGGGAGGAACTGGAAGAGGTGTGTCTGTTTTTATTTTTATGGTGTGTGTGTGTGTGTGTGGGGGGGGGTATGTTGTTGTGTGTTTCTGTGGCTGTTTGTGCTTTTGTGTGTGTGTGTGTGTGTTTGTGTCTGTGTGTGTGCGTGTGTAAGAATTCACAGTACAGTCGTGGCCATAAGTTTGGGGATTTTTTTCATTTTGTGTTTGCAAAGCTTGCTGGGCCTTGGCATAAAAAGACTGCTGACATCATTTCAGTAAGTCATCATCAGCACAGGGGAAAGTGTGAACTAGTTCTAGCCAGGTGAAATCACTCTATCATTCTGATTAGATTTTAAGAGCAGATTGGCTGCTGTAAAAGAAGGGACTATTTGCATATATTGAACATTTTTGCCCCCAAAAAGCTTTGAAAAATATGAAATGTGCCTCTTTTGTATTCCTGTATTTTATAGAAACATGTGAAAAGATTTTCCTCAAATACTGAACCAGCAAACTTTTCAAAACACAACATTTGTCATTGCCAAAACTTATGGCCACGACTGTACTTGGAAACCTCATACATTTTGTATGACCTTTCACCTCTCTGTTCTGGCCAGCCTGTTTAGGCTGAAACCGGAACCTTTTCTGTTTGTCTGCAGCGTCAGTTGGAAACACAAGTTAACTTCCAACTCACGGGTCACTCTTTCCCTCCATGCCAATGCCCTCAGAACCACCACTGAATGGAAATGTCAGGTCAGTCTTCTGGGCAATCATCTCTGGGATCAACCATTCCACTGGAGGGAGGGGGGGGACAGGATTGTATGCACTCGGTTCAACTTTGGTCACATCAATATTTATGACTGCCCTGTGAAATATTGTCGCCTCCGTTTTCTTTTAAGATAGAGAGTTTGGTTGAAGTTCATTTGACAGATAGTCGAGCTTGTGTTGAAGTCAACAGACTCAATCGTTTGGGACAACATTTTGGAGACCCCCCCCCCCCTGCCCCCCAGAGGGTGTGTAGTTGGTACGCCCCGGCCAGAGAGGAGAAAGGCCGTACAGTGCTGTCTAATGTGAAGGACAGGGCAGCACATGAGGAGTGGATGTGTTCAGTACATTTCTGCCACAGTGTGAATTTAGATACCCTTAGAAATAAGTCCAAGTGGGTCAGTCCATCAACACCTACACCAAAAGTTGAATGGACTCTCGATGAAGTTTGCTCAAGTTTGTTTAAACAAGTTTGTCTAAACGAAGAACCTTCAACATGTTGATCACCAGTGAGTAAAGAGTTTTACAGACAGTTTTATTAGCATGGAAAATGTATTTTTTGGGATTGTAAAATATGTGATCAGGGCACAACTGTGGGAAGACTGTGTGTGTTTGTGTGTGTGTGTGTGTGTGTCAGTATAAAGTATAATTGTAATACAGCTGATTAGAAAGTTATATTTGTTCTGACAGCTTTAGAAGTGTTTGGATATTCCAGAGGGACTTCCATCCACAGAGAGAGAGAAACAGAGTGAGAGAGAAACAGAGAGAGAGAGAGTGAGAGAGAGAGAGAGAGAGAGAGAGAGAGAGAGAGAGAGAGAGGAAAAATAGAGAGAGAGGAGAAATAGAGAGAGAGAGAGAGAAATGGAGAGAGAGAGAAATGGAGAGAGAGAGATACTGCAGCTGTGTATTATTTACTAAACTGAGCAGAGTTGTGACAGATTGAGATCAACCAGTCCATTAACTGTTCTTCTACAGCATTTAACATCTAATGATGAAACGTTTCACATATGGAATAACTGAGCTGAGATAGAAGGAGAGAGTGTGTGTGTGTGTGTGTCTGCCGTCAGAGACTAGTAGTTACGTAATATTGGAGTTTCTGTGACTACAGTGACCATGGTCATGACAGTAACTCTGATGACCACTTGCTGGGATTCCAGAAATTGGAAGAAGAGTGAAACAAAGAAAACAATCAGAACACGTGCTTCAGGTTCCAGGAACCTGGGGATGTTTTCCCCCCGATGAGTTCAACACGCCAGACTGCGAATGACCATGACTGAACCCCCAGATGAATGACCATGACTGAACCCCCAGATGAATGTCCCTCTCCCTCCGAAGATCAAGGATTTGTTTACAGACGGTCATCTGGCCAACCTCACTCTGGCCTTTTTCTAGGAACTCCTCTAATCTTCCAATTAGACGGGTTGTAATCTGAGAGGATGGTGGATCCGAGTGGTTTAAGGCTCAGAATCCCAGCACTGTTTCCACTGGCAGGGACTGGCAAGTGTGGAGTCTGTTGTTAGCAACCAGAGAAAACAGCAGGAACCCTTGTACCTATGAGCTAATAGCCTCCCTACCTGCCAACCAGCCCTGTGGAGGGGGGGGGGGGGTAGAGGGATTGAGGGGTGGGAGGATGGAGGGAGGGAGGGAGGAAGGAAGGGTTGGTGTGTAGGGGTAGAGGGATATCATGATGGAGGGGTTTAGGGATAGAGGGGTAGAGGGGTTTAGGGATAGAGGGGTAGATGGGTTTAGGGATAGAGGGGTAGAGGAGTAGAGGGGTGTAGGGATAGAGGGGTAGAGGGGTTTAGGGATAGAGGGGTAGAGGGGTTTAGGGATAGAGGGGTAGAGGACTAGAGGGGTGTAGGGATATAGGGGTTTAGAGATAGAGGGGTAGAGGGGTTTAGGGATAGAGGGGTAGAGGGGTTTAGGGATAGAGGGGTAGAGGACTAGAGGGGTGTAGGGATAGAGGGGTAGAGGGGTTTAGGGATAGAGGGGTAGAGGGGTTTAGGGATAGAGGGGTAGAGGGGTTTAGGGATAGAGGGGTAGAGGAGGAGAGGGGTGTAGGGATAGAGGAGGAGAGGGGTGTATGGATAGAGGGGTAGAGGGGCGTAGGGATAGAGGGGTGTAGGGATAGAGGAATAGAGGGGTGTAGGGAGAGCAGGACAGATGGATTAGGGGATGGTCTGAGCTGATGTTAGCTAACCCAGGCCCAAGCTGCTGGTGGAGAGACATGCTAGTCTCAGGTCCAGAACCAACAGCTGGGAGCCTAGGAAGTGACATTAGAGATGTTTGTGTTCCACTCACAGATTTAGGAGAGATTAAGTTGTTTTGTGACTATCCAGGTGCTGTCTGGTGCGATTGTTTGTTGAGGTTATTAGGACTTTTTCGAATTAACATTTACCTAATGAACTTTTACGAAATTGACTCCTTAATCCACTTATTGTAGTGGTCTCTGAGCCAGTAGAAAGTTGGCGGCATCTTTTTGAAAACTCATTAAAAAGAGATATGGTTGATCAGAAGACAGCTTTAGAAGTGTTTGTCCTCTCCCTCCCTCCCTCTCCCAGTCCCAGACTGTTTTCCAGAGTGTTTTAACGCCTCACCTCCCCCTGCTAACACGACCGCGGGCTCCTCCGTCCCACTCCGTACGAGAAGCTTGCGATACACTCAGGAACTCGTCATTCTGGATGACAAGTGTTTGTGAGTGTGTGTGTGAGTGTGAGCGTGTGTGAACTGTCAGGAAGTAGAGTTGTTCCTGGGTCCCGTGTGGCTTCATAGAAGCTTTTCTCCTGTCAGTCAGGGGGGAGGGAGGGGGGAGAGAGAGGGGGGGGGGAGACAAATGGGTTGTGCTGGCCTGGGGGGGCGCCCATGGTGGCAGCTGGTCCTGTGTGTGTGTGTTTCTGTGTGTTCTCCTAGGAAGCCCAGCTAAGGTTTTGGCAGAGGCCAGGCCCCAGGCCTGTTAGTCCACCATTTTCAACTTTTAGAACGCAGACACACACACACACACGTACGCACCCAAACAGGCCTCCGAGCACGTAACACCATCAACCCAGCACGCACACTCGCTTCCATGCTTCCTGGCGCGGCCATGGAGGGGTGGGGTCTAATCACGGGCCAATCTTATCAGACCCCCGGGGCCCGAGAGCCTCACTTCCTTCCCGGGCGGCACAGGGTGTTTGGAGAAGGATGAGGACTTCCTGTTCGGCCTCTGAGATAGCATCATCCTTACGTAACACTGGGAGAACACTGCATGGGGATGAGGGGAGGGCTGGAGAGAGGGAGGCTGGAGAGAGGGAGGCTGGAGAGAGGGAGGGCTGGAAAGAGGGAGGCTGGAGAGAGGGAGGCTGGAGAGAAGGAGGGCTGGAGAGAGGGAGGCTGGAAAGAGGGAGGCTGGAGAGAGGGAGGGCTGGAGAGAGGGAGGCTGGAGAGAGAGAGGCTGGAGAGAGGGAGGCTGGCTCCGGGACTGTAGAGAACATTGAGAGACACCAGCCCTCTGTCTCCCGTCTCTGAGAGACACCAGCCCTCTGTCTCCCGTCTCTAAGAGACACCAGGAGGATAGAGGGAACAAGAGCTTCCGGTTTCCCTCCCTTTCCGCAGCGCTAATCAAACATTTAAACAGACGACTGATTAGCCACAAATATTTGCCCCTGTTCAGATCAGGCCCAGAGCCCCCTTAATAAACGATAATCATAATTGAAACGGTAATTGTTTTCTGTTTGCAGAGATTGAAGCGACGGAGGCGTGTGATTGGCTGAGAGCTGCTGGCTTTCCCCAGTACGTGCAGTTATTCCGAGGTAAACAGAGTACGCGCTCCCACATGCCGAACGAACGCGTCCCCATCTCAGACAGACAGAAGTGTTCATTGATAGTAAACAGTTTCAAACTTTTATTAATTGAATGTGTTGTTTACTTGCATCTTGGGGGGGGGGGGGGGGGGGGGGGTGGGGGGGGGGGGGCGGGTTGGAGCACCTGATCAGGAGGCTGCAGGTGCAGATCCCCCTCAAGCGTCGCCGTGGATACGAGCATCTGGTGAATAAACACATTCTTCCTGTTCTGTTTCTTCAGAATTCCGAGGCCCCGTTGATGTAGGGTTGGCAAAAAGAGACCATGACTTCCTGGACAAAGATGCCCTGGACTCACTTTGCAGGTGTGTGTGTGACAGGTGTGTGTGTGACAGGTGTGTCTGTCTGTCTCTGAACATAAGTGCCGTTTGGGATTGTCTAACTTACTGTGCTGCTATCCTCGCCTCCCCTCCACTCTTCTACCCTCCTCTCTTCTACACTCCTTCCCTCCCCTCTCCTCCTCCCCTCTCCTCCTCTCTCCCCTCCCCTCCCCTTCCCTCCCCTTCCCTCTCCTCTTCTCTCCTCTCCTTCAGGAGATTAAGCACTTTAAACAAATGTGGTGAGATGAGACTGGAGCTGCATAGATCAAAGAGACGGGTGAGTAGGGATGAATGCCGTGAAAACACTGGCTTAGCAACACGCACGCATGCACGCACGCACACACTCTCACACACGCACGCACACAGGTTTGGCAGGAAAGCATCCACACATAGGGGACTGCCAAGAAAGTGTTGAAGTGTCACAGTAACATCTGATATGGACTGAAGGCTCCGCCCAGATGACAGCTTCTGTGGAGAGGAGAGAACATCAGAATTGGAAGGGGAGTTTAAGAAAATGTATCATGGCCTTTTTAGTGAGTTTTAGCTCAAACTATCTCCTTCCTGGTTGTTGATGACATCCTTGTGAAGTTCTTCGTCTGTATTTGTTGTTTTGCTAGACCTGTTCCTGACTAAATTTTGAACATTAGATGAATTTGTTGAAGCCTACATTCAGGAAATTTTTGTCATCAATTTTAAGTGAATCTACCTTCCTTCTGAACTTCACAATATGTCTTGTTTGATTTTTGACAGACCATTTTAATGTCCCTTGACTGTGAGCACCGAAATAGTTAGAATGTTGCACTGCTGAACCCTGACCTTCCTCTTCTCTCTGTTGTAAGGGGGAGGAGTCTGAGGAGGAGGAGCCTGTTGCCATCAGCAGCCGATGGACCTATCACAGGGAGACGCGTCGCTGGCGTCGCGATGAGGGCCGGGACTTCCTGCGTTGCCCCGACAGCCCCGTTCGCCCAGAGACGCCCCCTTGTGACATCATCGGCGCCCGCCGCGAGGACCCGTCCTCCCACAGCAGCGGCAGCGGCACGGAGAGCGAGGGTCACGAGGGGCGCTGCTCCCCCTCCGACCCCCGGGAGACCAGCTCGTCACGCTGCTCCTCCCTGGACGAGGCGCCCGGCGAGCCCCCCTCCCCCAGCCTCAGCGGAGAGGGGGGCCGGGAGAGGCCCCCCAGGAAGAGGGGCCCCGGCTTGCTGAGGAGGATGGAGAAGCTGAGGCTCCGGGGGGGGACCACCAGCCTGCGCTGTCCCCAGGGCCATGGCCAGGGCCAGGGTGAGGGCAGGGCCAGGTTGGTGATCAGCAGCCCAGTGCTCCAGGAGCAGAGTCTGGGGAGAGGCCTGGAGGTGTCCGGCCCCCAGGAGAAGGCCCCAGGCAGGCCCTCGCCCGCCCCGTCCACGCCCCGTCACTCCGGCAGCAGCGACAGCCCGTCGGAGTCCAGCAGTGCAGTCAGCACACCCAGCCCTGTCACTAGGGTGCGCAGTCACTACAAACGGACCCATGCCCAGAACCAGGCCCAGAACCAGGCCCAGAACCAGGCCCAGAACCAGGTCCAGAACCAGGTCCAGAACCACCACAGGCTACTCCAGAGGGCTCCTGGCATCCTGGACCAGGACTTGAATAATCGTCCCAACCAGCACGAGAGCCTGGTCTTCCTGGTCCCACAGGGACATAAGCCCGGAACCTTCCCCATAGCCCTCACCCACACCCTGCCCCTCTCCCCCAGAGACGACACCTCAGTCAACTGGCGTACCGGAAGCTTCCATGGTTGCCGGGGGAGACGGGGAGGCCGGGGGGAGCAGGAGGCGGTCCGGAGCCCCCTGGCGACGCTCCAACACCGCGTCAGCGTCTACGACAACGTGCCGGCCCTGTCGCTAGGCGTGGCCGTGGGGCGGGAGGGGGGGGGCGAGGCGGGGGACGTGTTTGCGGCGCTGGACAGCGTCATGGAGCGAATCAGTGGCCTTCAGAAGCTGGTCTCCACCTGGTCCGAGAGCCTATCGGAGGACGGGGATTCTTCGGACTCCACCCGGGGCCCCTCCCCCTCGCCCTGGCCACGCCCGCCCCCCTCCCCCGACCACATCCACTTGGAGCTGGGGGAGGGAGGAGGCACGGAGGGGGAGGGAGAGGGGGAGGACAGCCTGACACAGTCCAGTCTGCAGGCCAGGAGGTGAGAGAGATGTTTGGATGACCCGCTCAGGTTTAAGGCTGTTTATGACCTAACGCTCCTGTGTATTACATGCGACCGTACATGCATGGCAAAGGCTAATCGTAATGAATTTGTGCACGTTAAATGCTAACAAGGTAAATGGATAATGGAGCAATTATGGCACTTGACACCGTTACAAAGCTGACCCCTGTGGCTCCTTCTGCTGCTAACGTGTGTGTGTGTGTGTGCGGGTGTGTGTGTGTGTGTGTGCCAGGCCGGGCCAGCAGCAGGGTGTGTCCAGTCAGCCCAGCAGTGCGCTGCAGAGCCAGCCTCTGTCCCGACTCCTCCTCCTCCAGCAGCTCTCCCTGCTCAAGCTCACCGCCCTCATGGACAAACACTCACCCTGCAGCAAGCAAGGCTGGAGCTGGTGAGGAGGGAGGGAGGAAGGGAGGGAGGGGGAGAGGGGGAGAGGGAGGGAGGGGGGAGGGGGAGAGGGGGAGAGGGGGAGAGGGAGGGAGGTTGCACACACTCATTCACACACACAGAACCGTGTATTGTAGTTTCGACTTCCCTGTCGGTTGGCTCTCTGTGAGATATAACTTCTACTGTGTGCTGCTTCTCTCCTCGTCTATATTTAAGAAACAAACCGATACTTCGCGAGGCACTATTAATAAATATTTAACGTCATCCATTCCTGCTGCCAGTCGGAGAAATGTACAAACTGAGAAAACAGACTTTGGGTGGTGTGATAGTAATTGGACAATTTGTTTCAACAATTGTTGAGATACCAAAGTAGAATCTGGTTTCTCTTTCTATTTACCTCTCTTCTTCTCTCTCTCCCTAGCTCTCCCTTTCTCTCTCTCCATCTGTTTTCTCTCGCAGTCTTTCTTTCTTTCCCTCCCTCTCTCCTTCTCTCTTTCTCTGGCTGAACATTGATCCAGAGTTGTTGTAGACTGCCCTGACTGCAAACCAACCAGCCCAGTTGCTCATCAATTGTGTCTCGCATTTACCCGAGCAAAACAGCACACTCACTCTCCTCTCTAATGGACGATATCTACTTGGGGGTTTGTGCAAAACAGAAAGAGAGAGAGAGAAAGCAAGAGAGAAACACACACACACACAGTCAATTTAATTCACCAGCAGAATGCCTTTACAGTAATTGAAGGTGCATGCAGATATGTTTTAATTTGTGATAACTGGGCAGAGCAATTAAAACATGTTAATCCGCTGGTCCACTAGGTGGCAGAAACCCTCTGTTGTTATGGTTGAGTTCAACTATACTAAGCTCAGAACAAGTTCAGGCGGGAATGTGTCTCGGTTGGCCATGTTGAGTGTGCGGCATACTGTGTTCGCCAATAAAGAAATAAAGTTCCTTAAATGTGTAACAAGAAGCCTCCGGGAGTTACTACATAAATGGCGACGAGGATAAACTGAAGCCGATGCCTCGTGGGGATGCAACGGATGCAAGCGAAACAGTAAGACTCTGTAAAGTTGCTACGTTAGCATGAGCGGTTCCGACTCCGAGTCAGACGTTACCCCGAGAATAATCATGGCGGCGGCCTTGGTAGGGAGCACCGCTCCGTTCGACAGTGAGACACAGACGTGGGAAGAATATTGTGAGGTTCTTCACCATTTTTTTGAAGCTAACGAAATCACAGATGCAAGTCGGCAGAAAGCTATATTTCTCAGTTCGGTGGGAAGTCGAACGTACAGCCTCGTGAGGAACCTTGTCAGTCCCGCCAAACCGGGAGACAAGACGTTTGCCGACCTGGTCAAGATTTTAAAGGAACATTTCAACCCCAAACCCAGCGAGATTGTGCAGCGGTTCAAGTTTAATTCCAGACAGAGGAAGCTTGAGGAAACAGTAATGGAATACATCGCCGTGTTAAGGAAGTTAGCACTGGACTGCAGCTATGGAGACAAGTTGTCGGAGATGCTACGCGACAGACTGGTTTGTGGGATTGGAGATGACCGCATTCAGCGCCGACTGTTGTCAGAACCGGATTTGACGTTTGAGAAAGCACTGAAGCTGGCACAAGCCATTGAGACAGCCAGCAGGGATGTTAAGGATTTACAGTTGCTGGAGTCTACACCCTCACACATGAGGGCACCTCTAGCAGTGCACAAAATGTCTACAAAGAAGTTCCCCACTAAGCAGCAGCACCAGTATAACGCTTGTTACAGATGTGGAGGTGAGCAGCACAGGGCTGGGGAATGTAGGTTTATTAAGGAAACCTGTCATAAGTGTGGTAAAATTGGCCACATTCAAAAAGTGTGTAGGTCGGGAGGCTCAGTTAGCGCTTCACAGGCTAGTGGGGGTGGAGTACCAACAGGGAAGTATGGGATAGCCCAGGGAACACATTATGTCAGCCAGGGGGAGGGCGACATAGACGACGATGAAGTCATGTTCACACTGTACAAACTAGATGACCTAGACGTACCAGCAGAGGAGCCGTTTATACAGACATTGACTGTTAATGGGGATAAACAGAAATTTGAAATGGACTCTGGGTGTGGGGTAACAGTAGTGAACCACTCGGTGTACAAAACCTTATGGGGGAAGGAGGTGCCAGAGCTACGCTCATGTAGAGTGAGGCTAAAAACATACACAGGACATAAGGTAAATGTTGTGGGGGCAGCAGTGGTTAAAGTACAGCATAAACAGCTAGTAGAGAACTTACCATTGGTAGTGGTGGCAGGTTCAGGCCCCAGTCTAGTAGGCAGGTACTGGATTAGGAGGCTAGGGTTACAGTGGAGACCAGAACCCCAGATCCACCATGTTCAGACAGAGACCCCAGAGAAGGCACAGTGGAGACCAGAGCCACAGATACTCCAGGTTAAAGCGGAGACCTTGGAGGAGGTACTGGGGGAATTTGGGGAGGTTTTCAAAGACGAACTAGGGAGATTCAGAGGCCCCCCAGCAAAAATATACGTGGACAAGGAAGCAGCCCCCAGGTTTTTTAAAGCCAGACCCGTCCCATACGCCATGAAAGGGAGAGTTGAGGCTGAACTCGACCGTCTCCTTACAGAGAAGATAATTGAACCAGTAAAATATGCTGAGTGGGCAGCGCCGGTGGTCCCTGTGTTGAAACCAGATGACACAGCAAGACTATGCGGAGACTACAAACTGACAGTGAACCAGATCTCAAAACTGGAGCAGTATCCAATTCCCAGAATTGAGGACTTGTTTGCCATCCTTTCAGGTGGAAAGAAATTCACAAAGTTAGATCTGAGTCACGCCTACCACCAGATTCCATTGGATGAGGAAGCAAAAAAGTATGTAACTATAAATACACACAAAGGCTTGTTCACATACAAAGTGTTACCTTTTGGAGTTTCATCATGTCCGGCTATTTTCCAACGTACCATGGAGGGACTACTGCAGGGCATCCCTCGTGTGGCAATCTTCCTGGATGACATCCTGCTGACGGGAAAAGACGACAAAGAGCACCTGCAGACTCTGACCATGGTGCTGAAACGGCTACAGGAGGCTGGTCTAAGGCTTAAGAGGACCAAGTGTGTGTTCATGAGTGAGGAAGTGATATTTTTGGGTCACAGAGTGGATGCAACAGGACTGCACCCAATGCATGAGAAGGTGGAAGCAATCAAAGAGGCACCCTCACCTTCAAATGTGACAGAGTTAAAGGCATATCTGGGACTATTGAACTATTACAACAAGTTCCTACCAAATCTGTCTACCGTCCTTGCTCCGGTGCACAAACTGTTACAAAAAGACACAAAGTGGCAGTGGGGAGATGCACAACAAGCAGCCTTTAACACATCAAAAGACCTCATGCAGTCAGCTCAGGTGCTTGTGCATTACGATCCAGAAAAGGACATTGTGCTGTCATGTGACGCGTCACCATACGGGGTAGGTGCCGTTCTGTCACACCACATGCCAGATGGAACTGAAAGACCCATTGGTTTTACCTCACGTACACTAAACACGGCAGAGAGGAACTACTCACAACTGGATAAGGAAGGTCTGTCAGTGATGTTTGGAATACAGCGCTTCCACAAGTACATTTATGGACGGAGATTCACTATAGTGACAGATCACAAGCCGCTGTTGTCACTTTTCAATGAGATGAAAGCAGTGCCACAAATGGCCTCGTCCAGGATCCAAAGGTGGGCTGTAACACTGAGGGCCTACGAATACACAATAGTTTATAAGGAAGGGAAACATCACAGCAATGCTGACGCTCTCAGCCGCCTTCCTTTGCCAGATACACCTAAAGTGGAGACGTCGGAAGAGAGGGTTCTCATGCTGGAGAGCTCTGACATCACGCTGGTGACAGCTGATCAAGTGAAAGCATGGACAGACAAAGATCCAGTACTGTCGAGGGTGCGAGAAATGGTTCACAACGGCTGGTCAGCAAAAGATAGAGGGGAGGAGTTTGCCCCTTATGAGGTGAGGAAACTTGAACTTAGTATTCAAAATGGTTGTGTGATGTGGGGGTCGAGAGTGGTTGTGCCAAAACCAGGCCAAGGAAGCGTCATGAGACAACTTCATCAATGCCACCCGGGAGTGTCCAGGATGAAAGCATTGGCTAGGAGTTACGTATGGTGGCCGAAGCTGGACAAAGAGGTGGAGGATACGGTAAAGGCCTGTACAACATGTCAGGAACATCGCAACGTCCCGGCACCAGCTCCGTTACACCCCTGGGATTGGCCTGACAAGCCCTGGAGTCGTATTCACGTGGATTATGCCGGACCGTTCATGGGGAAAATGTTTTTTGTGCTCATAGATGCACATTCAAAATGGATGGACGTGTATCCAGTGAACTCTGCCACTTCAGCCACCACAATTGAGTGCCTGCGAACCAGTTTCAGTAACCATGGACTGCCTGAGTTGTTGGTGTCTGATAATGGCACTTGTTTCATCAGCGCAGAGTTCAACGTGTTTTTAAGTAAAAATGGAATCCGTCATGTGACCTCTGCACCCTACCATGCCTCCAGTAACGGGTTAGCAGAGAGAGGGGTACAAACATTTAAGAGAATGATGAAAAAATGTCCAGAAGGCCCGCTGACAGCTAAAGTAGCCAGAGTGTTATTCAGCTACAGAGTGACACCTCACACTACAACAGGCCTTTCTCCAGCAGAGTTGCTTCTCGGGAGGAAACTACGTTGCACTTTGGATTCCATACACCCAGACCTAAACAATAGAGTGCAGAAGAAACAGGAAAGACAAATGAAAGATCATGACAAAAAGGCAAAAGAACGCTGGTTTAAAACAGGTGATTCAGTGCTGACCCAGAACTTCAGTTTTGGACCCAGGTGGATACCAGGAATCATTGAGTCAGTGACGGGACCAGTGTCATACAAGGTGATGTTGGGTGATGGGAGAATAGTGAGGAGACATGTGGATCAGATCCATGCTCACCACCAGAGACCAGGAAGTGGAAATGAAAAACAACAAACTGTGTCAACTCAGCCCAACACAAATGATGAAGAATGGCTGGATACTGAGGAGGTTGCGCTCAGGGGTGACCAGTTGGAAGAGCCAGCAGCATCAGCAGTTGTAGGAAGTTCAGACCAAAGTGCTGTGGCAAACCAACCTCCAGTGAGGAGACTGGCAAAAAGGGAGACTAAGTTGCCCAGTTATCTTAAAGACTTCAAATTGAACTGAGAGAACGAGACTCGTTGATAAGTGGCCTTAATATGGACACCTAATCAAACAGGACAATAGCCTGATGTTTGTGTTGTTAGAATGTTCCTAAAAATAAATGTTTGTGTAACCTGCTTAAGGAGGGAGGGATGTGATAACTGGGCAGAGCAATTAAAACATGTTAATCCGCTGGTCCACTAGGTGGCAGAAACCCTCTGTTGTTATGGTTGAGTTCAACTATACTAAGCTCAGAACAAGTTCAGGCGGGAATGTGTCTCGGTTGGCCATGTTGAGTGTGCGGCATACTGTGTTCGCCAATAAAGAAATAAAGTTCCTTAAATGTGTAACAAGAAGCCTCCGGGAGTTACTACATAATTGAACAGCGTTATGTGTCGGAGGAGTAGAGTGGAGAGAGTCTTGATGGAAGGAGCTTTATCAAGGCAGAACACACCGTGGGAGCGCAGGCCAATCACAGCGCAGCCAGACTCCGCTCAGCACGCTCACATTTGATTGGCTTGCGAGTTTTATCTCAAAGTGCCCGAACTTGATCAATTGACAAAACGGGAGGGCGAGGGGGGCTTTCAATTTGCCCCGCCGTTATTGCTCTGGTTTCTGGCTGCGCGTCGTCACGACAACACGGCCATGGCTCTGTAGCGCTTAGATAAACAACCCGTTCAACGTATATAAATCTAGGACATCATGTTCTGAGAAAACGTTCCACTCTCCCCCCTCCCACAGGAAGTTAGCAGCGGTGGTTTTCGCTCTGTGAGTATTTGCCCGTCCCCGTTACACTTGTTTTCCATAGACGAGCGCACGCTAACATCAAAGCGACACATGTAAAATGTATGGCGTGCGACGCAAGACGAGCCGCGCGGGCTGTAGCGTGTGTTGGGTCGCATCTGTTAAGCTTGCGAGGCCCTCATACTTATCATTAAATCATCGGGGATAAATGTTACAAGATGTTGACGAACAACAACAACGAGAAGTGGTAAACAAACACCTGTAACAGGAGACACGCAGAGTAGGAATGAGAACAGGGGAGGGGTAGATAGAGAGAGAGACAGAGAGAGAGAACGTTTGAGAGATAGATAGGTTCGGGTCGTGTACTATAACTATCGTAAACACAAATACATTTATTTACACTTATATGCATTGGCCTGTTTTTCTGCCTCCATATTTCTGAAATGATAACCCCCCCCCTCTCTCCCTCCCCCCCCTCCCCCCCTCCCCCCAGGACAGTGCCCAAGCCCCCCAGGAAGACTAAGCTGTCAGAGGTGAAGGGCAGGAGGGTGTTCGGGGGCCCCCTCCTCCACAGCATTCAGCACACAGACGACCCGCTTCCACCCAGCATCCTCAGAGCCATGGTGTACCTGAGGACAGAGTGTCTGGACCAGGTGACTGCACACACACACACACACACACACACATGCAGGTCTGAGTCACTTAGTGGGGACACAGAAAGGTGATCTCTGGACACGCCCACTCCTAACTCTCTCCTTCCTCTCCCAGGTGGGTTTGTTCAGGAAGTCGGGGGTCAAGTCTCGCATCCAATACCTGCGCGACATGGTGGAGGCGGACCCCGAGGGCGTGTCCTTCGAGGGCCAATCAGCCTTTGACGTGGCCGACATGGTGAAGCAGTACTTCAGAGACCTGCCGGAGCCTGTGTTCTCTGGAAGGCTGTGTGAGACCTTCCTGCACATCTACCAGTGTGAGGACACTGAACCTGGCTGTGCTTCCTGATAGACCAAACTACACACACACACACACACACAAGGCCGGGTTCCCAACAGACCCACAGACTATTTTGGGATGTAGCGATCAATGGCTAATTTGACAGATCATTCCCAAATTTCGATATTTCACTATAACTTGGATTTTAAAGTCATTTTCTCTCCTCCTCCTCATCTCTTTCTCCCTCTCCTCTCTCTCCCTCTCTCCTCGTCTTTTCATCTCCTCCTCCTCACTCTCCTCTCTCCTCTTCCCTCCTCCTCCTCTCCTCCTCCTCTTCCCTCTCTCCTCCTCACTCTCCTCTCTCCTCTTCCCTCCTCCTCCTCTCCTCCTCTCCTCTCCTCCTCCTCTTCCCTCTCTCCTCCTCCTCACTCTCCTCTCTCCTCTTCCCTCCTCCTCCTCTCCTCCTCTTCCCCCTCTCCTCCTCCTCACTCTCCTCCTCTCTCCTCCTCTTTCCTCTCTCCTCCTCCTCCTTCCCTCTCTCCTCCTCACTCTCCTCCTCTCTCCTCCTCTCTCCTCCTCTTTCCTCTTCCCTCCTCCTCTCTCCTCCTCTCTCCTCCTCTCTCCTCCTCCTCTTCCCTCTCTCCTCCTCACTCTCCTCCTCTCTCCTCTCTCCTCCTCTTTCCTCTTCCCTCCTCCTCCTCTCCTCCTCTCCAGACCTCCCCCAGGAGGAGCAGACGGCGGCGGCCCAGGCGGCCATCTTGCTCCTGCCGGACGAGAACCGGGAGGCCCTCCGCATGCTCCTCCTCTTCCTGCGGGACGTGGTCTCCATGGTGACGGAGAACCAGATGACGCCCGCCAACCTGGCGGTATGCCTGGCCCCCTCCCTGTTCCACCTGAACACCCCCAGGAGGGAGAGCACCACAGCCAGGTGCGCTACACTGGAGGGGGGAGGGGGGGGGAGAGAGAGGGATGGAGTGGAGATGAGGAGAAGGATGGGGGGGGTGAGGAAACGGATGGAGGGATGCAGGGGGGATGAGGAAAGGGATGGAGGGATGGAGGGGGGGTGAGGAGAGGGATGGAGAAATGACCCAAGGGGTTAGTGTGTGTTTTGGATGAAATGACCAAAGGGGTTAGTATGTGTATTTTGGATGAAATGACCAAAGGGGTTAGTATGTGTGTTTTGGATGAAATGGCCAAAGTGGTTAGTATGTGTTTTTTGGATGAAATGACCAAAGGGGTTAGTATGTGTATTTTGGATGAAATTACCAAAGAGGAAATGACCAAAGGGGTTAGTATGTGTGTTTTGGATGAAATGACCAAAGGGGTTAGTATGTGTTTTGCATGAAATTACCAAAGGGGTTAGCATGTGTGTTTTGGGTTAAATTACCAAAGAGGAAATTACCAAAGGGGTTAGTATGTGTGTTTAGGATCAAATTACCAAAGGGGTTAGTATGTATGTTTTGGATGAAATAACCAAAGGGGTTAGTATGTGTGTTTTGGATGAAATGACCAAAGGGGTTAGTATGTGTGTTTTGGATGAAATGACCAAAGGGGTTAGTATGTGTGTTTTGGATGAAATGACCAAAGGGGTTAGTGTGTGTATTTTGGATGAAATGACCAAAGGGGTTAGTATGTGTTTTGCATGAAATGACGAAAGGGGTTAGCATGTGTGTTTTGGATGAAATGACCAAAGGGGTTAGTATGTGTTTTGCATGAAATGACCAAAGGGGTTAGTATGTGTGTTTTGGATAAAATGACCAAAGGGGTTAGCATGTGTGTTTTGGATGAAATGACCAAAGGGGTTAGTATGTGTTTTGCATGAAATTACCAAAGGGGTTAGCATGTGTGTTTTGGGTTAAATTACCAAAGAGGAAATTACCAAAGGGGTTAGTATGTGCGTTTTGGATGAAATGACCAAAGGGGTTAGTATGTGTGTTTTGTATGAAATGACCAAAGGGGTTAGTATGTGTGTTTTGGATGAAATGACCAAAGGGGTTAGTATGTGTGTTTTGGATGACATGACCAAAGGGGTTAGTGTGTGTATTTTGGATGAAATGACCAAAGGGGTTAGTATGTGTTTTGCATGAAATGACCAAAGGGGTTAGCATGTGTGTTTTGCATGAAATGACCAAAGGGGTTAGCATGTGTGTTTTGGATGAAATGACCAAAGGGGTTAGTATGTGTTTTGCATGAAATGACCAAAGGGGTTAGTATGTGTGTTTTGGATAAAATGACCAAACAGGTTAGTATGTGTGTTTTGGATGAAATTACCAAGACCAAATGGGTTAGTATGTGTGTTTTGGATGAATTTACCAAAGAGGAAATTACCAAAGGGGTTAGCATGTGTGTTTTGGATGAAATGACCAAAGGGGTTAGTATGTGTTTTGCATGAAATGACCAAAGGGGTTAGTATGTGTGTTTTGGATAAAATGACCAAAGGGGTTAGCATGTGTGTTTTGGATGAAATGACCAAAGGGGTTAGTATGTGTTTTGCATGAAATTACCAAAGGGGTTAGCATGTGTGTTTTGGGTTAAATTACCAAAGAGGAAATTACCAAAGGGGTTAGTATGTGCGTTTTGGATGAAATGACCAAAGGGGTTAGTATGTGTGTTTTGTATGAAATGACCAAAGGGGTTAGTATGTGTGTTTTGGATGAAATGACCAAAGGGGTTAGTATGTGTGTTTTGGATGACATGACCAAAGGGGTTAGTGTGTGTATTTTGGATGAAATGACCAAAGGGGTTAGTATGTGTTTTGCATGAAATGACCAAAGGGGTTAGCATGTGTGTTTTGCATGAAATGACCAAAGGGGTTAGCATGTGTGTTTTGGATGAAATGACCAAAGGGGTTAGTATGTGTTTTGCATGAAATGACCAAAGGGGTTAGTATGTGTGTTTTGGATAAAATGACCAAACAGGTTAGTATGTGTGTTTTGGATGAAATTACCAAGACCAAATGGGTTAGTATGTGTGTTTTGGATGAATTTACCAAAGAGGAAATTACCAAAGGGGTTAGATGTGTGTTTTGGATAAAATGACCAAAGAGTTTAGTATGTGTGTTTTGGATGAAATGACCAAAGGGGTTAGCATGTGTGTTTTGGGTGAAATTACCAAAGAGGAAATGACCAAAGGGGTTAGTGTGTTTTGGATGAAATGACCAAAGGGGTTAGTATGTGTGTTTTGGATGAAATGACCAAAGGGGTTAGCATGTGTTTTGCATGAAATGACCAAAGGGGTTAGCATGTGTGTTTTGCATGAAATGACCAAAGGGGTTAGTATGTGTGTTTTGGATAAAATGACCAAACAGGTTAGTATGTGTGTTTTGGATGAAATTACCAAGACCAAAGGGGTTAGTATGTGTGTTTTGGATGAATTTACCAAAGAGGAAATGACCAAAGGGGTTAGTATGTGTGTTTTGGATAAAATGACCAAAGAGTTTAGTATGTGTGTTTTGGATGAAATGACCAAAGGGGTTAGCATGTATGTTTTGGGTGAAATTACCAAAGAGGAAATGACCAAAGGGGTTAGTGTGTTTTGGATGAAATGACCAAAGGGGTTAGTATGTGTGTTTTGGATGAAATTACCAAAGGGGTTAGTATGTGTGTTTTGGATGAAATGACCAAAGAGGAAATTATCAAAGGGGTTAGTATATGTGTTTTGGATGAAATTACCAAAGGGGTTAGTATGTGTTTTGGATGGTAAACGACCAGAATATGACCAAAGAAGTTAGCAAGTGTGTTGTGGATGGAAAACAACCGAAAATTTACCAAAGGGGTTAATATGTGTGTTTTGGATAAAATAACCAAAGGGGTTAGCATATGTGTTTTGGATGAAATGACCAAAGGGGTTAGCATATGTGTTTTGGATGAAATGACCAAAGAGGAAATTGCAAAGGGGTTAGCGCGCCTGTAACATTGTCTGTCCCAGACTCGTTCTGTGTGCATTTGCATCAGTTTGCATTACATGCTTCAGGCTTGCATTTCGAATGTGTATCAGCAGTGTTTGCTGCCATAGCAAAGCCCCTCTCACACACACACACACACACACACACACACACACACACATGCTGTCAGCTAGACTCACTTCATGTTGAAGTGGAGCTCTCCAAAGTGGTCTGAGATGACAGCAACAGAGGCCAGACAGGGCTAGTAATGACTAGATAACATGGAGGGAGGAGGGGGTGTGGAGGGGCTGGTGGGGTGGGGGGGGGATTGCGTAACCCTGACCTGTCATCCATCTGGCTTTGATTTCATTGTGTGTGTGTGGAGGGGGGGGGGGGGGATTCTTCTTGTAACACCACACAGCTGGTTCGAGCTGTCAAGCTACAGACAGGCTTAGATGGCTAGAAAGTATGAGAGAGAGGGAGAAAGAGAGAGAGACAGATGAGGATGAGAGAGAGAAATAATGAATATGAGAGAGAGAAAGAATGAATATGAGAGAGAGAAAAGAATGAATATGAGAGAGAGAAAGAATGAATATGAGAGAGAGAAAGAATGAATATGAGAGAGGGAGAGAAAGAATGAGAGAGAGCAGGAGAGCAGTACGAAAGCTCCCCAGCTCCCTGTGTGTTGATGTGCTGCTTCCTGTTTCCTGTCTCCAGGTCGAGCCACAGGAAGTGCAGTCTGGGCCGTCCGGACGCGAGGGACCTGAGTGAGAACCTGGCTGCCACGCAGGGTCTGGTTCACATGGTGACCGAGGCCGACCGCCTCTTCCAGGTACACGCTGTCCCTGCCACGCCCCCACAGCTTGACTCATGTGCACATGTACTGCACTTGTGTGTGTGTGTGTGGGTGTGTTGTGGGATTGGCAGGCACACACACACACACACATTCACACATGCGGTATGCATGCACACACACGCACACACACACGTGATACTGAATAAATTCACACATTGTAAGTGGAACACTGAGTCACATTTTAGGGTTAACTCTTAATTCTGGAATGAGGGTGGTCCTTGGATATCTAACAGCTCTTTATACCCTCTCCTCCCCCCCCCCCCCCCGTCTCCCCCTCCATCTCTCTCAAGCTGCCAGAGTTCTGGCCCGGACAGGCCCTGGCCAGCATCAGCAGGGAGTCTCTCCGGGCGGAGGAGGAGCAGGAGGAGGAGGAGGAGAGGGTGC
Organism: Hypomesus transpacificus; assembly: GCF_021917145.1. Lineage (NCBI taxonomy): Eukaryota > Metazoa > Chordata > Actinopteri > Osmeriformes > Osmeridae > Hypomesus > Hypomesus transpacificus. The sequence continues at coordinate 56,754 of NW_025813906.1, forward strand.
GTCTGGAGCAGAGCACCCAGCTGCTCCTCAGGGAGGCCAGGAGCCGGGGCTGGGAGTCGGCCTCGGGCCCCGAGCACGTCGACCTGGCCTCCAAGAAGGTGAGGAAGTCAGAGGAAGGGACGGATGGTGGTCGAAGCCTCATTCTTTATTCACTCCCTCTCTCTCTCTCTCTCTCTCTCTCTCTCTCTCTCTCTCTCTGTCTCCCTCTCACTCTCTCTCTCACTCACTCTCTCCCTCTCACTCTCCCTCTCTCCCTTCCCCCTAGGTTGGCGATGGCAGTCCCCTCCGGTTGTGGCGGGGGTTGGTGGAGGTGGATGCCCCCCACGGAGACCTCCACCGGCGGCTCCTCCGGGAACACCGCCTCTGGGAGGGGAACCTCCAGAAGGCCGCGGTGCTCCAGACCCTGGCCAAGGACACGGAGGTCTACCGCTACCTCCTCCAGAGCAGGGACCACGGCCTGGGGCCCCGGCCCCCACAGGAGTACCTGCTGCTGAGGTAATGAGCCGAGGCAAGGCCCAGGCTTCACGGCCTAGTGGGCTGCCGAGTCATTTAGAGGAGAGTACAAAGGAGTCAAACTCCAACAACTTACTCTGTTATGTTGGGATAACCTGTTGATGTGAAGCTATGACTCATTCTGAACTTGTAGCTCAAATCTGCCGGTCGGAAAGTGTTTGTAACGTTTGTCCCCCCTCCTCCCCTCCAGGAGGTGGCAGTGTGACCCAGCGTCGGGACCCCTCTACGTGTCCTCCGTGTCCACGGAGCGCCCTGCGGTGGCGGGGGAGGGGGTCCGGGCGCAGGTCCTCTCCTGCCTCTACCTGGTGGAGCCGCTGGGAGCCAGGAGGAGCCGACTCACCCACCTCTGCCGCGCTGACCCCAGGTAGGGGAGGGGGAGGGGGAGGGGGAGGGGGGAGGGGGGAGGGGGAGGGGGAGGGGGAGGGGGAGGGGGAGGGGGGAGGGGGAGGGAGTCCCGTCGCTCCAACGATTTAGTTTTGCTTCGAAGCGTCGCGTCGTTTGTCCCACCACCCCCACCCCCCCCCCCCCGCGCCTCTCCCTCGCTCGCTCTCTCCCCAGTCGGGTTCCGACGGCGGCATCTCTCCAGAACTGCCCCGCCGCTTCCTTTGTTTGCCTCCGATTTTAATCAAGCGATCCGAGGGCAGGAAGCCAGGTGGCTCCCTCGTGGCTCCGCCCCCAGGCCGCAACCAGACGCCAGCTCTCTCCCTCTCCCTCTCTTCTCTTTCTCTCTCTCTCTCTCTCTCCCTTTCCCCCTCTCTCTCTCTCTCTCTCCCTTTCCCCCCCTCTCTCTCTCTCTCTCTCTCTCTCTCTCTCTCCCTTTCCCTCTCTCTCTCTTGTCTTCCTCCCTCCCCCTGTCTCGCGGCTGCATGTGCAAAGTGCAAACACACGCCTTGTGCCGTTCCAACACGGCGCTGCCGAGGGGGGGGGGGGCGGTGAGCCGTTTTGCCGAGGAAGACACCAGACTCTCGTATTATGATGATTATCTTCACGGGGGTGCCGCTTCACTCCATTTCATCCAAACTCGGAGGCTGTAACTGAGCAAATCTCTGGCTCGTTTTCCCCCGTCGCACTCCAAAGCTCGCTCTCTCTCCGGGCGGAGGGGAAGCGCAGACACAGCGACGTCCGACGGTTATTTGCTGTGAGATTACGACATTAATTCTGAGTGCTTGTTAGTCCAATGGGAGGAAGGTTCTCAACTCTGCAGTCTTCGATGCGTAAGAGAGCCAGACGAGAAAGATTGATCCAGGCCCCTCGGACTTGGCAGGAAAGTGCTCTCTCAAACTCCCAGGGAGTGCGGGAAGTACGAGACCCGTCGCTAGCAGAGGTGCTTCGTGGGATGTAAAGAAATAATGATCTAATTCTAGAGCGAGGAAATCGTTTCGGTGAGGAGTAGTTTGAAGTGGTGGTGTTGATTTGCGGTCAGGCAAATTGGCCCAAGGAAATTTCCGTGTTATCGATAGTCCTGTCTACGGTGGACAGCCTAGATTCAAGACTTCAAATGTGTCATCATATCAGTCCGCTCAACTCTCATCATCTAGTTTCTGTCTGTGAACAGAGGTTGCGTGTGCAACCAAGCTGTATTGATTAAACCCTCTCCTCAGTTTAAGTACCTCTCGTCCACACCGTCGACTTGCTTTTTGTTAGCCGGCTAAATCGACGCCACGACAACCGAGGCACGCGTTGACCTTTGGGCCTCCTGTGTTGACGCTGTGCTCAGCGAATGACCTTTGACCTCTGTCCTCCTCCAGGGGTCGCACCCTGGACTGGCACCAGAGGGGGGCGGGGCAGCTGCTGGCCTGCGGCCTGCTGGCCATCCGAGACTCCTTCAGACCCGAGCACAGAGACGACAAGATATAAGAACGGCCTCCGCCGGTCGCAGGCAGAACCAAAGGCCCGGGAACCTGACCAATCGAGACGATCAGAGTCAGGGGTATGACGCCGGTAACCCCCAAAGATAGCTGCTTCTCATTGGTCAGGGATGACCATGGGGGCGCGACGGGAGAACCAGCCGGAACCGGAGCGCTCTGAACCACAGACAGACGGACGTTCGTGGAGGATGTTGGAGACGAGACTCGTTACCTCAGGCACGGTTGTGAATTTGTGCTGCCCACCCCTTTCCCCTCAGAAGTACGGGCGAGAGAGACTGTGTGCGAGTGAGAGAGAGGAACAAAGCGAGAAAGAAAGTGTGTGGGAGAGATTAGACAGTGTAGAGGGAGAGGCTACGCTGGATCAGGGCCGACACAACAGCCTGTCACCATAACGATCCGTCTGACTGTTGCAGGCCTGTTGCCTGGCAAGGGGGTCCCTGACACAGTCGTTCAGGCCTCGAGCTGTTTTCTTTTTTAAGATTGTAAACCAGGTGACAGCTTGATGAGCTAATGTACCTCAGGAGCACAGACACCGGTGCATCACTTTAAGACACGGTCGAGTATCCAGGAAATGTTTCTAAGACACGGTCGAGTATCCAGGAAATGTTTCTCTCTCTCTCAGGTTGAGAACGTTTATTTTGCGGGCTTGACGTTGCGAGAGACTTACTTCCTGGTTCTTTACCCCTTTACTTGTAAGTTTGGCATTTTAATCTATTTATACATTGTCAAAAGTATAATTTGCTAGTTAACTTCTTATGTGTTTGCTATGAATCAACAGTGTGTTGCCTGACTGCTTAATGGTATTATTCTCTTAAATGCCACCAAATAGCATGTCTGCTGTTACCATGGTGATTAATACTGTATTTAACTTGATGGATGTTTTTCCTATACCTTTACTGTACATAAGCGTCAGTGCGTGGGTTATTTAACTGAATATTTGCATTCAATAATACAAAAGAGATCTATTTAATATGTCTAAAAGCCTTTAGAATGTCCTCTAGTGTGTTATCAAAGTTTATGAGCGACATCAACTAATTAAAGCGTTGCAGTTCTCGAGGCCTGCCTGTTGTTGTGGTTTAATGTTTATTATTGTGAAACGGCTTGGCAGACAGGCGGAAGATTCGGGAGATTACCAAGTGTGGCGCGTGACGATAAACGACTACCAACAATCCTTCTGTCTTGATCACGCTTTACTCCCCTCGTCTATTTCCGAATCGTTTTTTTTTTTTTTTTGCTACGGTTACAAAACGCTTGGCGAATTATCTACGCTGTCAAGACGCCCACTTATCCCCTATTTGCATAATACATATTTACATATCTTATTGATTCATCTCCCAGATCGCATTATGCTATCCCCCCCCAAAGCAGTTTAAGAGACGGTCACAATATCATATCAGCGAAAAACTAAGACGTGAATGCGAGGTATAAAGAACCAGAGTTAAGAGACGATCAAACAAGATTGATAAGGGGGGAGGGAAGTATTTATGAGAACAATTTATAACTCTTAAACTGAAAGACTGCGCTATTTGCCCCGTGGTAGGGATTAACAAGTTCCACCCATTAACTTTAGGGTTACACATATTTACACTAGGGGTGAGGTTGGGTGGGTGAGGGCCTGGTCAGGGCTTTGATGAGAAGTATCTTCCAGTCAGCTTTGTGTACGCCCCCTCCCTCCTTCCCCCTCTCCTCCTCTCTCCCATCCTCAGTGACTGTCATCTCTGCCCTCCTCCCCCCTCCTCCCCTTACTCATCCTGGAAAAGCGCTAGGGGGCGAGGTCGGGGCACCAGTCAACTAGGTACAGACACTGTAGAGCTGCAGAGACACCACTGAACACTAGGGGGCGGTATGCTACGGTAGTGTTACTACTCTCCCTGTGTTACAACCATACCCCGTCTCCCCTAATAGTTCATCATCATAATACCCTAGGCTTGTCATGAGGAAAAATAGGAACACAAATATATACAAATGTAAAATACTTGAATGATATGTATTTTAATAACATTTAATATTCATAATATCTGGTAAATGTCTTTTTAGACTCCTGTAACCGCAGCGCATTCCCCGACTGTCCAGATCCCCTCTCCCAACTGTCTTGTCCCAACTGGATTGAGTTGTGACCCCCCATGCAGAGAACCCGGATGTCATCGTTTTACAGGAAGTCCTTTTATTTGATTTACAGTAAAAAATAAAAATAAAAACATGTTGGGATGGAAGGCAGCCATGGCAACTCGGGTGAGGTCACATCCTCTGGACTAGGTTGCTGATGAGGTCACATCCTCTGGACTGGGTTGATGCCCAGGATGTTGAAGCCTTGAGCCATGATGGACGCCGTGGCATCACATAGAAGCATCCGGCCCATGTTCACCTTTATCACTTCACCTGGAAGACAGAGAGAAGGTCCATGTTTTGGTACGGACGTTTGCTGCTGCCCCAGCCCAGGTAACGACCTACAAACTTCTCAGGCTTGGTTAGTAGCATTGTTTAACGTTTATGAAAGACGTACATCACATCTAATACACTTAATGTGCAGCTGTGGACTATAACTTACACTATGCTAGCCATGTTAGCTTAACATTTTGAAAGCAGCGTGGGATGCCAATAGCATGCTAATGCTAACTCACCCTGGGTAAATAGGACTTACAATTAGCATCTGAATCCAAGGGGTGTATGCTAATAACTCGGTATGTTGACTAGGAAAGATAGCTCTAGCTACGCTAACTTACTTAGCATGCCCTCTGTGTTTTTTTCTCTCAGTGCTCATTCTCTCTCCCCCCCCCCCCCCCCCCCCCCCTCTGCAGAGTACCAAGTTTGGATGCTTCGAGAGATTTAAAATCGCTGCATGAGTCTGGAGAGCCAACACCTCAGAGGATTGGCAAACAACACGACAGAGAGCGGGGGGGGGGGTTCTGAGCGTCGGTGAGTCACGACGATAGACGTGACGGTTGACGATAACTCTTCATGTGACACACTGCATGCACAGAGGATTACAGACAGTTTCCCCTCGCGCCGCGCACCTGTCTGCCTGTCCTTCTCCACGCAGTAGCAGCTGTCGTAGAACTCGGTGAAGGTGGTGGCCAGCTCGTACAGGTAGTCGCAGAGCGCGTGCAGCAGCAGATCCTCCAGGATCTTCTGGAGGATCTCGGGGAAGCGCACAAGGCACCTGCCCAGCTTCCACTCCTTGTCGTGGGCCAGCGGCACCTCGGTGGCCCCTGACGCCCTCCGCAGGGACGCCTCGTCCACGTTGGCTAGCCGCGCGATCGACCTGCGCGGGGACACACGGACAGGTTTACATTTAGTCATTTAGCAGACGCTCTTATCCAGAGCGACTTACAGTAAAGTACAGGGACACAACGTCATTTGGCACGGCCAGGGAATTGAACCGGCAACCTTATGATTGGTAGCCCAATTCCCTAACCGCTCAGCCATTTGACCCCCTGCAGGCGCGCAAGGACGGGGGGTGGGCCAAACTCTATCCCTGCTGCCCGGACGAGACTCACCGGATGCGGGTGAAGGCGTAGAGCAGGTAGGCGGCGGTGTTGCCGCGGTCGTCCAGCATCTTGTCGAAGGAGAATACGTAGTCGTTGATGCGGTTGTGGGACAGGTCGGCGTACTTGATGCAGCCAAACGCCACCGACCGCTGGGCCTTGGTCAGCTCCTCGGGGGTCAGGACCTGGGGGGGGGCAGAAAACACACCATCAAGCACCGGGAGGAAGGGGGAGGGAGGGGGAGTGCTGGCTGAGCAGGTGGCAGGGTTGGGCATCAGGCCAAAGCAGCAGGAGGAGGGGGGGGGGGGCGGCAGCCATGGGTGGGGTTAGCGCTGCCTGCTGCTTCCACCAAATAAAACATCCAGCAGCGCTCAGAAGCGTCTCTCTCTCTCCCTCCGTTTGTTAAATTGATGACGCCTCCGGGAGCGCCGTGGTTACACACCCCCGCTAACTTTCCCCCGTTTGATTTACTGCGGCATGCGTAACTTTCGATATCCTTGACAATTCTAGGCCTGGTACAGAACGCAAGCAGCAAGCACCCGCTCCTACGGGGGAAAGGCTTCTTCCTCACTGGAGCTCGTGGTCAAGATTAGTTAGATACATTCTGTACGTGCTAGTTAACTGAGCACGTACAGAATGTATCGAACATATCAGTGTGTTTGTGTGTGTGTATTAGAGAGTGGTTGTGAGTCAGCCCTATGACGGCGGGCCCTCACCGTGTCTCTCTCCTTCTCCTTCAGCTTGTCCATGGACCTCTTCAGACCCTCCTCCAGCAGGTCCATGAGCCGCACCGTGTCTCCTGAGCGAGTCTTGAACTTCTTCCTGCACACACACACACACACCTCAGGTTAGATCTGCTAACTGCTGCTGCTCTCGCTGCCTCTCTCTACTGTGACTACTTACAAACAATAAAGGCAGAAAAGCCCCTAACAAACATACCTTTAAAAAAGAAATGTCCTTCTTTACATTCATCTAGCTCGTACAGCCACCACCACCCCCTGGAGCGTTTAGTGCCTGTTAGTGCCGCCCCCCCTCCCCTCCCTCCCTCCCTCCCGCCCCCCCCTCCCTCCCTGAGATAGGGTGGTGCTGGACAGTATTTCATTAACGAGGAGGGGGGGGGGGGGGCTCTGTCTAACGAGCCAGGAACAGCTGCAGAAGACACCTCCATACATTCAGCTAACTGACTCATAAACCAGGACTCCTCTAATTGAATAGCCGGATGCAGAAGGGGGCATCGCCGATAGCAGAGTGTGTGTGTGAAAGAGAGAGATACTAACTTGTCCTCCCCCAGCACCACTCCGAAGCCTGCATGCTCCACTCTGGTCACTTTGGGGTCATACCAGCCAATCATCTGAGCTGCACCAAACACCAGCTGGAAGTGAGAGGACTGGCGCACGCACACACACACACACACACACACACACACACACACAGAGAATGGGTACAGCAGTGTTTACAACAACCCAGATCAAAAGATCGCAGGTTCAAATCCCCCCTCTCCACATTTCTTTGGATAAAATCCGTTTGCTATACAAGGGATTGGCGCCCTGCTTGGCCCCCCCCCCCTCACCTGCCCGCTGTCGGTGACGTAGATGATGATGTCGGCCTTCTCCAGAAACAGCCGCTGGCGCAGAGCGGCCAGGTCGGACGTGTCGTAGGTGAAGCCGCCGTCAGACTTGACCACGGTGAGGGGCACGCTGTGGCCCGGAGAGAACACGATCTTACGGCCCTCGTCCATCTGAGCCAGGCCTGGACACACACACACACACACAACGAGAGGTGGAGAATCAGTATTTTCCTAGTGCAACAGTGCCCCCTGGTGGCCATGTGAGGACACTACACCTGCTGAGGAGATGCAGCCAGACTCTCTCACACACACACAAAGACAGCATTAATAAGAGATGAGCGTGGTTCAGGGGGGTTCGGCGGCAGGCTAACCTCTCTGGTCGAACTCCTGCACCACCGCAGTCATCATGTCCTGGTAGAACGACTCTCCTCTCTCCAGGATGTGCACGTCCAGACAACTGTACACCTTCTGGAACTCTGGAGGAGGGAGGGAGGGAGGGAAAGAGGGAGGGAGGGAGGGAAAGAGGGAGGGAGGGAAAGAGGGAGGGAGGGAAAGAGGGAGGGAGGGAGGGAGGGAAAGAGGGAGGGAGGGAAAGAGGGAGGGAGGGAAAGAGGGAGGGAGGGAAAGAGGGAGGGAGGGAGGGAGGGAGGGAAAGAGGGAGGGAAAGAGGGAGGGAGGGAGGGAGGGAGGGAAAGAGGGAGGGAAAGAGGGAGGGAAAGAGGGAGGGAAAGAGGGAGGGAAAGAGGGAAGGGGTGAATAGGTGTAACTCCTCACAGATATCACATGATGGGCTGCTGTGTCTTGTCAATGTTGCAGCCTGGGGCATGCTGTGCCCTTCCACACACACACACACACACACACTTCAATTAAGCTGAATCGATACAGTACACTACACTGACAGAAATGAAAGTTCTAGAACATCAGATAAGTTCTCAGTGAGTTCATCCAGGACACACTCACACACAGAACCTTCTCTCTCACACACACACACACACACACACACATACCATTCCTGGAGACATCACAGATGAGGTTCCAGGCCTTGATGAATTCAGGCTCTTTGCTCTGCAGTTTAACCACGCACTGGTACGCTCGCTTCTTAAAGACCTCCTCCTCATCGAAACGCTTCTTTGACTCCTGACACAGAGAAGGGGGAGAGAGGGCGGAGGGAGAAAAGAGAGAGGATTAAGGCTGGAACTGACCTATAAGGTGTTTCCACCTCCATGACACCACAGTGAGCGTGTCTGACTGTGTGTGTGTGTGTACCTTGTAGAAGGCCTGCAGGTCCCCTATGGGGGGGGACACAGTCAGGTAGTTTGGGAACTTGTCCTGCAGGTGGGCGATGAGCATCCCAAACTGTGTCCCCCAGTCCCCCACGTGGTTCAACCTGGGGGGCACAGGCTGTTTAGTACTGGTGTGTGTATGTATGTGTGTGTGTGAGTGTTTAGTGTGTGTGTGTGTGTTGAGTTTTCCTGGCGCTCACCTCAGCACGTCGTAGCCCAGGAACTCAAACAGGCGACACATGCTGTCCCCGATGATGGTGGAGCGGAGGTGACCCACGTGCATCTCCTTGGCAATGTTGGGGGAGGAGAAATCCACCACCACCTGCGCACACACACACACACACACACACATCAGCCTCAACATTCTATCTGATGGTCCTCTCCTGGTGATGGTGTTGGCCCCGCCCCCTGGCCCCCCCTCAGATGACCTGAGGTGTTCTGCCCCCCCCCCCCCCCCGCCTCACACACACCTTCTTCCTGGAGGCCAGGGGTGGGGGCTGGACCCCGTTGACCAGCAGGTTGGTCAGCAGCTTGGACACAAACGTCCTCTTCAGGTGGATGTTGATGAACCCTGAAAAGGGACAGGTATCATGTTGGAGCGGCAGGAAGACTATCACCTGTAGGCATCACCTGTAGGCATCACCTGTAGGCATCACCTGAAGGCATCACCTGAAGGCATCACCTGTAGCTGAATAGCGTGTCATACCACTTCCTCACAGCGTTTCACTGTTATGTCATTTCACAAACCTGGTCCGGCGATCTCCGTCTTCTCAATGAGCTCGTTGTCTGGGATGTTCTGGACGATCTTCTCTGCGATCTCCCTGGGGTTCACCTTCAGCCCTTTGGACTTCATCATCTGAAACACACCGAGCCAAACGTGGTCAGACCTCACTCCCTGTGGTCTAGGGGTCTCCAGCCCTGTTCCTGGAGAGCTACCTGCCTTTCGGTGTTTGCAGGGAACCATCTCAACCATGCGGGACAGTGGGTCCCGAGAACCACTGCTCTGTACGCGTATAAACATACCCCAAACCAATCAAAAGTATCTGCTAAATAAATACATGTTTACTTCATGTGAACATTGACTCCCACAGATCTAGGTATTTCGATCTTTGGTTCTGTGGCAGACCCCGTGCTAGCGTTCCCTTCACCTGGGCCATAGCCATGGCACTGTTGCACTGGTAGTCCCCGAACTTGGCCTGCTGGTTGGGGGTGACGGCCAGGGGAGGGTCCTCTAGATCGGGGCAGGCGGCTCGGATGGCCTCCCCGAACACCTCCTGCAGACGCTGGTTGATGTTCATCATGGTCTTACTGCACTGGCTCCTCTCCTCCTGTAGGCTCTGGTGGAAGGAGGGGGAGGGGGGCAGGGCTCCACGTTAGCGGTGTCCTGTCATCCCGGGACGATGAAAAAGATGTCTGGGACAGTTCAACACAGACTTTGGGACGACTGCTGGATGATGGACCATCATCTTTTTCAAAACATATTTAAAACTTTTAAGACCATTTATTGGTCTCCCAAGTTTACATTCTGTTTAGGTAAGAAGTAGTTAGGACGTAAGTGTGAACCATCGATATGGTTTAGCTTGACTATTCGGACTACAAATTAATTTACAGCATTTATTACAGCAATAAAGTAAGGCGAAATCAACATCGAAGGGTCATGCACCACTTACTCTCTTGAGGATGTTGAGTCGGTATTTTAGCTTGGCGTTTTCCTCTCTCAGCTCGTCCAAGTTAGGGGACAAGACCGGAGGGTTCTTCAGTCCCTCGATCTCCGCAGAAAGCGTCTTGATGTCCGACTCCTACACCGAGAGAAACCGTAAATGTTGATGACAGTTTGATGTTAACCGGGCGCTTCTTATCAATTGATTAAGCTACGTAATATAGTTTCGGCCGTTTCCTGGACTTTGACATTTGTTTATGCATAGATAGACCTACTTTTATGACAGCCCTAGTGTCAAATCAAAACTGAAAGTGTCTGGAAAGCAGAATGACTTAATAAATTACGGTATGGATGTGTGGATATAACCTTTCATGATATGATGTATTAGTGAATGGTACACATTGACATATTAGTGTGACGGATCAGATGTTAGGCATGTTTGAATAAGCCAAGTTGGTCAGTAGGAATACTCAGGTTGCTGCAACGTAGACATTAGCTACTGAGCTAGCTAGCTTGCTCGTTGACTGGTCCTTTATCTGACCAACTAGTTTTAAAAGACAGAAGGTCACATTGAAAAATGAGTCAAACAGAAACGGTTGTTATGTTAGCTCATTACATTTAGCTGCTGGTAAAGTTACTCTGTATTACATCAGCAATGAACCCACATGGTACTAGTAGCGGTTAGCCAGCTAGCGCAAACGCGTATAAGTTCTATTCCTACAAGTCTGGCTGTCAGCTATACCGACTGACCTGCCGTTGAAGCCGGGATGTGTACTCGGTTACCGGGTCTCCCATTTTCAAACAAATTGCGAAGAAGTATATAAATAAAGTAAATGTTTGTGACTTGGCTAACTAAATGTTTTGTGTTTGACACCGGCTGCAGAGTAGTAGAGACTGAGCGAAGAAGAAAAGCTGTTGTGCTTCAATCACCAGTGATTTTAATGACCGCCATCTTGTGGTCACTGTCAACATCACAGGCA
>NW_025813907.1:0-68081 GCF_021917145.1 Hypomesus transpacificus
AACAACAGCAGGATTGTCATGGTGAATGAGCCATTCACGCATCCCTCTATCCATGCATCCCTCTATCCATGCATCCCTCTATCCATGAATCCCTTTATCCATGAATCCCTCTATCCATGAATCCCTTTATCCATGAATCCCTCTATCCATGAATCCCTTTATCCATGAATCCCTCTATCCATGAATCCCTCTATCCATCCATCCCTCTATCCATGAATCCCTTTATCCATGAATCCCTTTATCCATCCATCCGTCCGTCCCTCTGTCCCTCTGTCCCTGTGTGGAGGCGTGTCTCACCGAAGCCGTCCCCTCCCTGGAAGGTGTGCTGGACCGTCTCACACGAGGAGCCGTCTCCCAGGCAGACCCCACAGCTGTCCTCCACCGCGTTAGAGTCGATCCCAAAGTCACAGCCCACCTCCTGCAACACACACACACACAGCGTGACACACACACACACTCAGCGTGACACACACACACACTCAGGAACACATTCTGTTTTTGATTTCGCTGTTCTCTTTGACCTTCCATGTCAGATTCCTTTCATTGCCTTTGACTTCACCTTGAAAACTTGAATTATTTCTTACTTTATTCTTTCTCTGTTTCTCTCTCTTTCTCTTCTTGTCCTCCCTCTCTCTCGCTCTCCCTCTCCCTCCTCTCTCTACCTCTCTCTACCACTCTCTCTCTCCTCCTCTCTCTCTCCCTCTCTCTCTACCTCTCTCTACCACTCTCTCTCTCTCCATCAGACTCACCTTGCACACCCCGTTTACACAGATGTTCCTGGAGTTGTTGTTCATGAAGCAGGGCGTTCCGTCCGTCACAGCGTCCAGCATTTTCTCAGAGAACCCCTCGTTCACCGGGCGACAGTGCAACTCACACGGACTCACTGAGGGCAGGGGGGCATGGGGGGGTGGGTTAGGCGTGAGGTGAGAAAAAGAGAGGGGGAAAGAGAGTGAGAGATGGACAAATAGAGAGAAACAGACAGCATTGTCTTGATAAATGTGTATGTCCCTCATGAGTGAAATCTGTGGTAAGGTTCTATGGATCTGCTGCCCCCTGTTGCCTCATGCCTATAACTACAACCGACTAGACTAGAGTGTGTGTGTTTGTGTTTGTGTGTTTGTATGTGTGTGTGTGTGTACCTGAGCTGGACACAGGGATCCACTCGTATAGCTCATTCTGGTAAGGCACGGTGTTGAACTCGCTGCACAGCATCTCTCTGAAGGTGGGTTTGGAATTCTGGCAGGGCCGGGTGTTACAGACGCGGTATCGCTTCCTCTCCCCAGTGCAATACTTCCCTCCAAACTCTGGTCTGGTCAAGATGACAGACAGGAGGGAGAGAAGAGAGACTGTGAGAGAGGGTGGAGGAGGGAGGAGAGGAGAGCAGGGAGGGAGGAGAGAAGGAGAGCAGGGAGGAGAGGGGAGCAGGGAGGGAGGAGAGGAGAGCAGGGAGGAGAGAAGGAGAGGAGAGCAGGGAGGAGTGGAGGAGAGGAGAGCAGGCATGGAGGAGAGGAGGAGAGGAGAGCAAGGAGGGGAGGAGGAGTGAGGAGAAGAGAGCAGGGAGCAGTGGAGGAGAGGAGGAGAGGGAGGTCAGTACGGCTGGTGTGAGGTCAGTTCTTACTTGGGGCTGTTGCACTCCCTGTCAGCAGACTGGACTCCGGCTCCACAGGTCCGGGAGCAGTGGGACCAGGTGCTCCACACACCCCAGCCACCGTTCACCGTCTCGGGCAGTTTGCCCACGATCACACACTCCCCCGAGATGCACCACTAGCGGACACACACACACCCATGTAAACACACGCAGACATATCAACACACACACACACTACTGAAGGATACACACTATTCACTTTTACGCCCCCCCGCCCCCTCACACATCCACACACACCCACGCACGCCCATCCAAACACAAAGCCACCAGCCTACCTTCTCAGGCCCACAGCGGGTCCCATCTATGGGGGAGTCGAGTTTGGAGCGACAGGAGCCGTTCACGGAGCACCACAGGACCTGACACACATTCTGGCAGGAGCACAGAGAAACACTCAGCACAGAAAAACACTCAGCACAGAGAAACACTCAGCACAGAGAAACACTCAGCACTGAGAAATACTCAGCCCAGAGAAACATTCAGCACAGAGAAACACTCAGCAAAGCGAAACACTCAGCACAGCAGAATGCCTGTCTACTTAAGAACAGAAGTGCATGTGTGTGTGTGTGTCTCTGTGTGTGTGTGTGAGCCTCACATCGATCTCGGGGCAGAAAGTGGCGTTGGGTCCGTACTGGAGCTGGCACTGGTAGTGTGTGGTGTAACGAACACCCAGACGGGCCAGAGGGGTGGTCAGATCTCTCTTAGAAGGACGGTCATCCAGACAGAAGCCCCACCCTCGACTAGAAGAAAGAGAGGAAGGGAGACAGAGAGAGTGAGACAGAGAGACATGCACAGACAAACAGTCAGACAGGCATGCCGACAGACAGACAGACAGACAGACAGACAGACAGACAGACAGACAGACAGACAGACAGACAGACAGACAGACAGACAGTCTTACTCCAGGAAGCGTGTAATGTACTCCTTGGAGCAGGGTGACCAGGTGAGGGGGGAGGTGTCATACATCAGCTGCCTGGACATGATGAAGGGGTGTCGGCCGGCCAGCTCGCAGTCGTTCCCCTGGCCGTCATGGTAGATACCGAAGCTAGCTCAGCAAACACACACACACACCGTCAGAAATAGAGAACACACAACTGTGAGGGAAACATGATATTTGTGAATTAGCCCTTTCGCCAAGTTGAAAATTGTGTAATTTCTAACGCACATACACCACACAGTCACAGACACCACACAGTCACAGACACCACACCACACAGTCACAGACACCACACGCTCACAGACACCACACAGTCACAGACACCACACAGTCACAGACACCACACGCTCACAGACACCACACAGTCACAGACACCACACAGTCACAAACACCACACGCTCACAGACACCACACAGTCACAGACACCACACAGTCACAGACACCACACGCTCACAGACACCAAACAGTCACAGACACCAAACAGTCACAGACACCACACGCTCACAGACACCACACAGTCACAGACACCACACGCTCACAGACAGTACACACACACAGTCACAGACACAACACACACACCACACAGTCACAGACACCACACGCTCACAGACACCACACAGTCACAGACACCACACGCTCACAGACAGTACACACACACAGTCACAGACACAACACACACACCACACAGTCACAGACACCACACGCTCACAGACACCACACAGTCACAGACACCACACGCTCACAGACAGTACACACACAGTCACAGACACAACACACACACCACACAGTCACAGACACCACACGCTCACAGACAGTACACACACACACACACCTGTGACCCATCTCATGGGCGATGGTGAAGGCGACGGGCAGCCCTGAGTCCTCGTTGATGTTGCAGCTGCGATGAGGCTGGCACATCCCTGACAGGTGGGACAGGCCCAGGGTCTCACAGGGCTTGTCCATTCCTGCACAGATGTCCTTCCTGGGGACGCAGAGGGGGCGGGAGACACAGTGTTTGTGCATGTGTGTGTGTAAGAGAGATGGTGTTTGAGTGTGTGTGTGTGTGTGTGTGAGAGAGAGAGAGAGAGAGAGAGAGAGAGAGAGAGAGAGAGAGAGACAGACACAGAGAGACACAGAGAGACAAAGAGAGATGTGTGTTCATGTGTGTCTTGCCTGGTCACCAGCACAGCAACGTCGTGGTGAGCAGGGTGTGTGTCACTCTGAGGGTTGAGCCCCTTCTGCCAGGCGCAGAAGCTGGACAGGGTGGTGTCTGCATGGTGGACGATCTTCAGCCCTTTCTGAAGGAGACCACACGACGACACGGCAGAATCAAGCACAAAGAGTCTTCGGTTGAGGTGCGTTGTGACTGTTGTGATTAGTTAGCGTGTGTATTTGGGACTGCGGGACTGTGTGTGTTCAACATTCACATTTAGTCATTTAGCAGACGCTCTTATCCAGAGCGACTTACAGTAAGTACAGGGACATTCCCCCCGAGGCAAGTAGGGTGAAGTGCCTTGCCCAAGGACACAACGTCATTTGGCACTGCGGGGAATAGATCCAGCAACCTTCTGATTACTAGCCCGACTCCCTCACCGCTCAGCCATCTGACTCCTAGTTCAAGTGTGTGTGTTGTGTGTTGTGTGCTGTGTGTTACCTCTTCCGCTTGCAGCAGGATGAGACGGACTAGCACGATGTGGACGGCATTACCAATACTGGCGTCATGGAAAATACCTGCCACCTAGCCACAGAAAACACCATCACTCACTCAGGACTTGTAGATTGATAAGTCACTGGTTATATTGATGTGCTGGCTGGCTGGCTGACTGGCTGGACTGACCATGTTCATGATGGTGAAGATGTAGGCCTCCACGTTCTCGCTGCCGTGGTAGTTGATGAGCTTGGAGTCGACCACCACCATGGTCTCCACCCACCGCTCTCTGCTGACGGAGCGGGGCTTCACCCTGCGGGGGTCGGGGAGCCCCCCTCTCCCCTCCTCCTGCTCCTCCCTCTCCCATGCCTCCCTCTCCCTCTCCACCTGGACAGAGTCACCTGGAGCATCTGGAGCAAGGAGAGCACGCACAGGACGCTGTCACACACAGGAAGCTATCACTTACACACACACACACATGCAGATACACACATGCAGATACACACAAAACGCTATTACACACACACAGGACGCTACCACACACCTGGTAATCATACTGTATAATTAGCTGACTCTCGCATACATTAGAAAGTGCATTTGACATGCTCGAGGCTTTAGTATCATCTTACTGATATACTATCTTGCACCTTACACACACACACTCACACACTCTAACCTTTGACTCCACAGGGACTGGGCGTGTGCTGGTCGTCGGGGCTTCTGCGTCGCCGCGTCTGCGTCGCCGCGGTAACGTGAGGGTACACCAAGTGTGGCTGCGGACCCCCCTCCTTCTCGGCAGAGCCCCCCCCGGAAGGCTCTATAAAGAAGGAACCCTCGGGCAGAGAGAACACGCCCTGCTGTGGGGAACACACACACACACAGCATTGTATAGCATCATCACTCAACACAACACTGCAGTGAAATGAGTGCATTTCTATGAGTCAGTTGGAGGTTGCTGTTGAGTGCGGTTGAGTGATTTATCAGGGAGACCGCAACACAAGCCTCCAGTTGTTAGACAGTCTGCCAAGTACCCCAAACTGTACGTCCCTAATGACATACTACCTGTCTACAAGATGGAATATTTTACGACCATTACTGATGATATCAAGTTTCTCCTTTCCCCATGTCAGGGAGGCTGAACTCGCCTCAGGCCTGGAACATTCTAGACGATCCTGTGTTGCAGTCGACAGGTAAGTCTACAGGTAGGTATATAGCTCAATCTACAGGTTAGTGTACAGAGTCTACAGGTTAGTGTACAGGTAAGACTACAGGTACAGTAAATGTACAGGTGAGTTTGAAGGTAAGTCAACAGGTATGTTGGACAGGTAATGTCCCAGTCTGTAACACTGCCTTAGACAGAGAGAGAGAGAGAGAGAGAGAGAGAGAGAGAGAGAGAGAGAGAGAGAGAGAGAGAGAGAGAGAGAGAGAGAGGCAGGAATCCATCCACAAGGGTTCCATGGTAACATGAACAAACCTTCCCTGGGGCACCAGATTGTCTCTCAAGTATGCCATGCAAGTTCCTACCAGTGCTGACTCTTTCTCTCGCTGTTATTCATACAGCATGCACACACACACACACACACACACACCACTCAGTCTAAACACTTTCTCTACACCAGCTACACCCTCTCTGCAGGGTGTTCAGTCCAGTTGATTATTCATCTGCATGAGTGTGAACGTGTGTAGGTCCAGGCATGTCCAGGCTACACAGAAGGGAATGCATCTCTACACCAACAGGCAAATGAGAGGGAAAAGCCTGAAGGAAGAACTGAGTAAGACAGTACTGGTAGTAGGAGAAGTCTGGAGGATATGAAAAAGACTGAACTACAAGAAGCCTGGAGATGGTGATTGTACTGGTAGCAGGAGCCTGGAGGAGGAGGAGAAGAGGTGTACTGTGTATAACATTGTATGACCAAGTCCACCACAATGTCTTAAGACTGATGCTGTAATACTGTAAACAAAGGATTCCTGCTCAGCCTGGACTAAGGGAAGCCCCTCCTCTCAAAGTTTAAACTCTCCTGCAGACCCATCCTATCCTTTCTGACCGGACCAGATGGGAAGCCGTTATGACTCACTTCTGGATATCTTCAACTTTAGCCTGCCAAGTTTCTACACATATCTGTCCTCACTAGGAAAACAGAAACATCAACATGTAAGGTTGCCAGGTTTATTCAGCTCTCCTAGAATTTCAGGGTTGCCAGGTTTGTTTGGTTCACTCTTGAGGTCAGGGTTGGATTTCTGGTTATCTCAGCTGGGGGAGAGACTGAGCATGGATGTGGGTGTGTCTCCTCCCAGCTTCTAGAGCTCATTGGGAAAGCATGCAGACTGCTGGGACCCATGTCTAACTGCAGGACTGTGTTACTCTACACAACTACACAACATGCTCAACAACATGCTCAACAACAGCTCACATACGAAAGCTAATGTTCGGCTTAGCGTCCATGTGATACATGTTGTGTTAAGCATTTCTGGTTTATACCAGATCCATCACAAATCTTTTAAAATGACTATGACTAGTTTCTAAATGACAGTGTTTGTATTGTTGCTCAAGGATTCAGGTTCTATTCTGACTCCTCTATTTTGCACCAGATCAGAGTCATTTCATTGCTTCTGTATGTTTTCCTGTTAATCTACAGTCAGTTATGATTTGGGCTAAAATACTTAAACATGTGGAGGGGAGCATATCAGCCTGCAAGGAATGGTAAGAGAGAGGCCCATCCAAAACATTTAGAGCAACTCTCCTCCCTCCCTCCCTCCCTCCCTCTCTCTCTCTCTCTCTCTCTCTCTCCTCTCTCTCTCTCTCTGTCTCTCTCTCTCTCTCTCTCTCTCCTCTCTCTCTCTCTCTCTCTCTCTCTCTCTCCCCTCTCTCTCTCTCTCTCTCTCTCACTCTCTCTCCCTCTCTCTCTCTCTCTCTCCTTTCTCTCTCACTCTCTCTTTCTGTTTCCTTTCTCTCTCACTCTCCAATCTATGTCCTCATCTCTCTAGCAGCTAATATACTATAGATTAGGATGTACACTATTTATAATAGGTTTAGATTATTATTATTATAGGTGTAGCTAGTCATTACAAATGGCTAATAAACTAGAACCTCTTCACTGTCTCTCTCTCTCTCAATCCATGAACCTCTCTCCATGTTTAGCACACAGAAAGGTCTAGTGTACTACGGCTGTTTGGGTTCATGGTATTCACGCTAATCCCCTTAACTACCAGCCAGAGCATGCCCAGAAGTCAACACAGCCAACATAAAAGAGAATGTCAAAATGTTTGGCTTCTGATGTGTGCATTGTGTCTTGGGCCTAAGAGAAGGCTTGTCTATTTTGTCTTAGGTTTTTACCGCCTCTTTCTCGTAAGCACAGGCCTCCGCAAAAGATTACGTACATTGCTGTTGACGCTGGTTTGATACAGCTGGGATCCAACTGCAGCACCTTAAACCGGACGTGCATCACAGACACTGCAGCACCTTAGACCGGACGTGCATCACAGACACTGCAGCACCTTAGACCGGACCGTGCATCACAGACACTGCAGCACCTTAGACCGGACGTGCATCACAGACACTGCAGACACCGCTCCCCCTCTTCGTCCCTCCTCCCCACACCATCCTTCCCCTCATCTCTCCCCATTCTACTCCTTGAGCTCTTAACCTTTCACTTCCCACAGCCTCCCTCCCTTCCACACCCTCCCCTCCCTTCCAACCCCTCCCTCCGCTTCCACTCCTCCCTCCCTCCCTTCCTACTCCATCCCTCCCTTCCAACCCCTACCTCCCTCCCTCCCCTTCCACTCCTCCCTCCCTCCCTTCCACTCCTCCCCTCCCTCCCTTCCACCCCTCCCTCCCTTCCACTCCTCCCTCCCTCCCTTCCACCCCTCCCTCCCTTCCACCCCCTCCCTCCCTTCCACCCCTACCTACCTCCCTCCCTTCCGATCCTCCCCTCCATCCCTCTCCTCCGACCAGCCCACCCCAGTGGTGAGGGTGCCAGATCCAGGGGAGGCTGCAATAACACGGCCTAGTGTCCTACATACAGCAGCCATGTGGAAACTGCTTTACTCCTGCTTCCAGCTTCTGTGGCTTTAGAGAGAGAGTGGGATAGAGAGAGAGAGAGAGAGAGACAGAGAGAGAAAGAGAGAGAGAGAGAGAGGAGAGAGAGAGAGAGAGAGAGAGAGAGGAGAGAGAGAGAGAGAGACAGAGAGAGAGAGAGAGAGAGAGAAAGACTCTGGGAGCAGGACCTACAGTGTCACAGTAGTCCTTAAAATCTTGGCAAAAATAACCGCTAAATCGAGACGACTTCTCTGGGCTGAAAGAGTAAAGAATGCTTTGCCTCCAGAACAGTTGAAATCAGGACGTTCTTTAGCCAGGATACTGAACCAGAATAACAGACCACAACCTGCTGCTACATGCTCATCGCACAGCCTTCAGGCTACCAGTACATCCCTGTTGGTTTGAGATGGATTAGAACACATGCCACAGTCACAGACTACACCAATCACACCCACTGCAACACCACACAACTCTAACTCCAAAGAACAAAAGCTAATTAGAGTCCCGGTTAATACAAAGACAATGAACGGCATTCATCTAAAAACCAGATCCTCAGAACTGGCGTTGTTTTGAGCTTACGTCCCCCCTGCTGCAACAGTTCCTTGTTAGGGGTGAACAAATTTGAGACTCATTGTCGCGACCACAGAGAAGCGTAGGCCAAGTACTCAGAGCTGGGACGGTGTTTGTTTGGAAACAGAGACCACAGTGTTGCATTCCAGATGTACTGGCCAGCTCCACAGCCCTGACGCATGCTGCGCTCAGAGACGCTCTCCCGCCATCATCACACGGACTCAACCAGTCCCAGCCAGCCCAGGAAGAACAGAGATCCAATCAGATTCTAATTCCAGCCAGCTGTAGCAGCAAAGACAACCAATCAGATTGTAATACCAGATCCTAGCAGTGGAGATAACCAATTAGTGATGTATAGGAGCAGCCCTCACTGGCTACAGCAGCTAATGTACATTCTTGACTAGCTGGGCAAAGAGCAGGTCAGCAAACACAAACATGACTGACAGCCAGCCAGAAGACAAGACCCTGCAGGAGAAAAGCATTCCTGCCCAGACCAGAGGACCTGTCTAAATACTTTGACAGGAACATCCTTCCGCGCTCCTTCCGTCTGGCGACACATGGATATGAAGAGGTTTGATAGCCCACTTCTGTGATTGGGGAGTGGTAGAGGAGATGAGATAAAGAGTTCACCTTCTACAGCCATGTTTGGGTTTGAAATGACTTCCAAGGGGGCACGAGGGGTGAAGGGTACATGTTTGACTTATTGAGACTGGGCCCGAGTTAAACAGCCAGAGACATTCATTACAGCCAAACGGAACACAAGTTATAAATTTAGAGAAGGGAGTTTCCTCTCATCCACATTCTCTTCCATTAACAGTATCACAACATGGCATGCCTGCACCACAACATAACCAGCCTCTTATCTGTTCCAGATAATAGCCATTATAAAGTATGGACTGCAACAGCATCAAAAGTACATTTAAATTTAGTCATTTGACAGACGCTCTTATCCAGAGCGACTTACAGTAAGTACAGGGACATCCCCCCTGAGGCAAGTAGGGTGAAGTGCCTTGCCCAAGGACACAACGTAATTTGGCACGGCATGGAATTGAACTGGCAACCTTCTAATAAATAGCCCGATTCCTGAACCGCTCAGCCATCTGACTCCCCGTCAGAAGTATGTCTCTGATAACTTGAATGCACTGTCCTCTTTGAATCCGGAGCAAATTCTAATATTATTCAAGACAAAGTGAGAGTTTGGATGCTTGACTTGGGGGGGTGTAGAAGACGAAGAGACAGAGATGGGAGGAGAAGAAATAGAGATAATAGAAAACAGACAGAGAGAGAGAGAGAGAGAGAGAGAGAGAGAGAGAGAGAGAGAGAGAGAGAGAGAGAGAGAGAGAGAGGGGACTGCCGCTTGTGGATCTGCAGGGAAGTCGCTCTGCAAACACTCTCAGGAAGCCCCTTCAAGGGGTGCACCACCAACAGACAAGCCTCTGTCAGATAAAGTGCGAGGGGGTTTGCTCAGTGAACTGTGACCAGTTAGATCACATACCAAGCTCGTCTCAGGCCTCGCTCATGCAATGGTGCCTTTAAGAGCAGGATTAAACCGTTTCACTGTTAATATGCGGGAGGGAATACTACGTTGGAAAAAGGGTACATCTTAAATTCAGAGGCTCCACATTGTGATATGAAAAAAGCATACAGCGTATGCTGTAGATACATGTTACATTTAGTCATTTAGCAGACGCTCTTATCCAGAGCGACTTACAGTAAGTACAGGGACATTCCCCCGAGGCAAGTAGGGTGAAGTGCCTTGCCCAAGGACACAACGTCATTTTGGTGTAACCGGGAATCGAACTGGCGACCTTTTAGATTACTAGCCCGACTCCCTCACCGCTCAGCCACCTGACTCCCTGTTACCTGCAACATGTTACCTGCAAATGGGAAAAAAATGTATCTCGTGCTATTTAGGTCCTTACCAATCCTACACAGGTGCTGATGGCTGCAATCCCACGCGCGACAGAATCCGTAACGGTGCCAATGAGGTGGCAGGAATTTCCACTGGTCGAATGATGCTCTGTCCGATTAAGGCTCCCGTTACGTCTCTCCAGAATGTAATCATTAGACAACAGATGATTGTTCACAGTTAGATTCATAAATAACTCGCGACCCTTAAAGTTAATTTGGTAATAAATGTGTCCCTCCAACTGTCGCAGGTCACGCTTGTACCGCCCTCGACCGAAGTTGTAAGACAAAGAGTGTGAGACAAACTGGTTATCCCCGTCAACTCTCACGGGATAGACCACGGAAAGATCCGACCCTGGCTTGAACAGGCGACCTGGTGGAAACAGAACGGGTAATCAGCCGTGCGTAAAGATGATTCGGACACTAAACCGACTCAGACAGTTGAGATTTGCAGAAAGCATTAAGTCTAGACCACCACAGAACGTGGATTAGAAATATATGCTCTAATAGGTATGGTGTTTGATGTTTTAAAGCAATTGACACCAGAACACTTGATGTGACTTCTCGAAAAAACTTCGATGCACTTTTATAAGGACATTCCATCCATAGTCTATCTGGTGTGTGACACATTCCAGTATAAACCGACACAAATAAAATACGCATATAGGCTACTGAATCTTAATCATGCACGTGGCAATATTATCAGTTGAACCGCACAGTGCGGTGGAACAAGGTTCCAACAGAAACACTGACCTGGATTCGAGAGCAGACTGCTTGGCAGTGGGATCTCGACATGGCTGGTGGCCAGCACTAAAAACGAATGAAGAAGAAAAAGAACCCGGCAGACCCGCGGACAT
This sequence comes from Hypomesus transpacificus, assembly GCF_021917145.1. Taxonomy (NCBI): domain Eukaryota; kingdom Metazoa; phylum Chordata; class Actinopteri; order Osmeriformes; family Osmeridae; genus Hypomesus; species Hypomesus transpacificus. Next base: position 11,602 of record NW_025813907.1, read on the forward strand.
CGCATATTTCACCTAACCAAAATCAAGAGATTGACAAAGATTCACAGGCATTGAAGTTCCGATTGCGCTAGAGGCGACCGCTTCGCTCCAACAGCCGCCGCTGTCATGCTCGCACCGAGGGTCAACTGTCGAGGAAAAACTTGCAGGGAAGAATGAGACTGAAAACTACAGAACATGGTAAAAGTGGGAGAAAGGGTGAACGCTCCAAGTTTTGCGAGGGAGGGGAGGGAGGAGTGTGCGGTACTAGTGTCTAGTTTCTTTCCAGGCGCGAGAGGAGAGCTGGCGCTGTGATCTGCAGCTGCAGTGTGTGAACTCGGCGCTCGAGCCTTCTAGTGCAATCAAGAGGCTTTCTTTCAGGAGATCTATGAAGCTTAGTCACTCCACTTGACCCCCTGTAAGGACTGACAAAAAAGGTTTCGCTAAATGCCCCCTCCCCCATTCAGCATTTAGCACCCTTAGCATGGTAAAAAATAATGTATATAAATGTACCATCACCCAAACGACTGCATGACCCATCTGGCCACCCCATTAAACATTCCCCTGCTTCTCTACTGTGCTGTGGGGGGGGGGGGGGGGGGGGGGTCAAATCTGGATAGTCCACAGCCCTATCGGGTTGCATTCAAAGAAATTGGAAGCTTTCAGACAGAGCCCACACCCTCCAGTGCGGTGTAACATAAAGCTGTACACACAATTCTCTCAGTAAGATCTCTCAGGCTTTGTCCTGGTCTCACCAGGACTCCCCTCCTCCATACAGGAAGTGGGTCATATAGAAGCCCTGGACTGTAACCCTGGATCCGACCAATCAGAGGACATGACCAGGATATGCAGACATTTTTGTAAACGTGAGGTGCCTTGTTTAAGATCTGGAGTCTAGAGGTCTTTGTGTGCGTGTGTCCACAGAATGACTAGGGTGTTCCCTGCCCACAAGGACCACTAAGCCTGCTTACAAATGCAGTGATAAACACTCTTTATGGAAACTTGAACCTGATGGTATTTATAGCCAGAGTCGAGCTATTTTAGTTTCACCCCTCTGACAATCTGCCACCACATCCAAACACCATACTCATCAGTCTTGCCAGGTCGACAGAGATGTCAGTCTTGATACGGGCTTTAAAAAGGGCAGTTAAACGTGGGTTTGCAATGTAATATGTTTCCACTAAATGTGGCTCGGAGTAATTTGTTTGATGGAATTCGGGGGTACTTTGAGTTCAAGCAAACACTGTCGGAATTGTTTTTACACTGTGCCACCCGTGCTCTGTTTTAATGAGAACGCTTATTGTTCTGCTGTCTGTCTACATGATCGTCAGCAGAGGTGACTCCTCGCTAAGGTACCAGACCCACGGCTTCACTTAGAGCGGCCTTATGGCTTTACTTTCCCTTGAACGTGACCATAACCGACCGACCGGATTTCCCGGATACCGTGAGGTCCAACAGACGACAACGTATCATGTGTTGAATGGGGCAAGAAAATCCTCAACGTGGATAAAGAACAGTAGTCTACACTAGACGAGTAAATGGTAAGAAAATATGTTACTGGCTTACACACACAGAACTTATATCTTTACGATGAGAAACATTTTATTAACACATTTGGTACGTTGAATCATAAAAAAATAAAAATAAACTTTTGCAAAATGCAATCAATGCAAGAAGTCGTTTGTTTTTGTAATTCTGTCAGACACCACAAAGGGGTGTTACGTTCTCACCAAAAGATTCCCAGTAAACTTCTCTTGTTACAGTACACGATAGACCACACATACACTGAGAGTCTACCGAGAGCAGAGGCCCAATCCAGTTTGTTGTGTTACAGTTTTTCTCAATTGGTTTGGCTCATTTCACGAAACAGAAATGACATTCTCAAAACAACACGTGCAAACCTCCAAACCGCTTGGCACTTGTTCACAACAGATTGGAATTGTTCATTCCTTTAATCAAATTGCAATTGTATTAGCACATCCTTGTAAATGACAAGTGCAATTGCCTACAGTTTGCACACATTTCAAATGATTTTGCACATCTTTGAAATGGTTAGGTATAATTGCCTTCAATTAGGCCAACTATCAATTGAAAATATCTTGCTGGTCTAAACTGAATGTTGTTTCTCAGTCAAGTGGTTGTTCTCTGCAAAACATATTGGCATAATTTCCTTGTGTACATCATCACCTGCACAATAGTTCACTCCACTGTCAAAAACCTTTCAGGCACATAATACCATGAAAAACATCATGGTATATACTGTAATATGGATCTCTTGGATCATCTGCTTACAGTCATTGTCAGGTGCAACTAGAACTTTACCAAACAAGGGGACACATCCGATCACCAATCACACAGTAAGTTTAGTTAGCTGACAGGAGCTATCCAGGAGTATAAATCCTTCCATCAAATATTTAGAGCCTGTCCCAGGCCAACTCGGGGGAAACATCACTGTTTGTGCTGCCATTTCAGAGAATGGTGTAGTCACCCACATTCCCAGTCTTGGCCCATACAATACTCAGACACTCCTGGTGTCCTTGGACCGCCTGCACTCCGATCTTATCCCTCTACATGAGACCACTTTCTTACATTTGTCATTGTGTGAGACAATGTAAGCTTCCACCGTCACCCACTCATCAGGATTCACTGCCCATCAAAGAATGCTGATGGTGCTCATATCACCTGACTCCCCATTCCTTAGTCCTATCCAGGAGGTTTTTTCTGCATGGAGGTGGAGGGTTTATGAGCATCGGGTTCAAAACCAGAGCTCCCTGCTCCAGACAATGGATGCTGCTTGTAATGATGTCACGGCAGATCAGTGTAGGGGATTGTTGCGGCATGAACAACAATTCTTCCCCTGTTGCATCGTAAGGGAGAACATCAGATATGATGTCAATGAAATTTGTGGCCAGACAAACAGTGAGGACGACAACTAGTGAAACTCCAGCTTTGAAATGCCATGAACTGCACCCTCTGCAACTCTGACTAGGAAGGGGTCAGATGCCTGAAAAGTACCGTGGTTACTCATACTAGTCCCCTCAGTGTACAATAGGAATCATTTGATGCTGGGATATACAAAACAGACAATAGAGGAGGTGCATTTCATGCCGGGCTTACTGTAATGCACCCCCTGCTAACTCTGACTAGGAAAGTGTCACTTGCCTGAAACTTACTGTGGTTACTCATACTACTAGTGTAGGTTATACATAATGTTAGTTTTGATGTGCTTATTGTATGAAAGTATATTGTGCTGTACACATTTCCTGTAACAGTAACCATGATGTATGGCAATTACAGTAACAATTTCCATGGCAGTGTAAGTGCAATATGTGATGTGAAACCTTGTAGGCTACTCTTGAATTACTGTAATCTTTTTTCTGTTTGATACACATTTACATTTTACATGTATTCATTTAGCAGACGCTTTTATCCAAAGCGACTTCCAAGAGACAGCTTTACAAAAGTGCATAGGTCAATGATCCTAAACAACGAGATAGCCCCAAAAACATTGTTGTTAGCCAAAACATTAAGGGTTTTTCACAATGTATGCTTCATGTTTTGGCTACCCGAAATGTTTGGGGCTATCGCGTTGTTACTGTATGATACAGTAAGTGACCTATGCACTCTTGTAAAGCTCTCTTGGAAGTCGCTTTGGATAAAAGCATCTGCTAAATGAATAAATGTAAATGTAGATTGAGACACATTGTATTCTGGAAAGAAAACATCTACTACAGTAACTGTAGCACAGTGCACATAAGGGATATTTCTAAGGTTCACTGCCATACTGACAAAACATCTAAACATTTTGACCTGCAGTGTTTACACAATGCCAAAGGGACTTTTCATTTTGGGGGCACTGACTATTTGTATGAGAAAAGGATTTAGTTTTGACTGATAAGTTGTCTGTTTTAGGAAAGAGATTACCCTTTGCAGGTGTTCCATGGTGTTTTGCTGAACCATCTGGGTTATTTTGGCAAACGTATTTAAAGGTTTGAGTATGTTCTCTTTTTTCTCGAGAGATGAGCCAAAGCAATCGAGAAGGAACTTTTCATTTTGGGGGCACTGACTATTTATATGAGAAAATAATTTAGTTTTGAAGCATGAGTTAACTGTTTTGGGTGAGATATGATCTTTTGAAGGTGATCTATGTAGTTGTGCTGAACCATATAGGCTATTTTGCTAAATGCACGTGGAGCTTTGAGAATGTAATTTCTGTTTCAAGAATTGAGCCAAACCAATTGAGAAAAACTGTATCCAAACCGACTTCCAAGCTGTCTGCTTTACAAAAGTGCATAGGTCAATGGTCCTAAACAATGAGATAGCCACAAAAACATTGTGGTTAGCCAAAACATGAAGCATACATTACAGTATTGTTGCTTGCTTTTCTACAGGTGCACTCTTGCACTTTTGAGGTTCATTTTGTTTAGTTGTAACTTGTTTGGCTACATGCTCTTATGGTTCTTCTCTTTGGCACTTTCTGTATTTGGGTTTTTCACAATGTATGCTTCATGTTTTGGCTACCCGAAATGTTTGGGGCTATCGCGTTGTTACTGTATGATCAGTGACCTATGCACTCTTGTAAAGCTCTCTTGGAAGTCGCTTTGGATGAAAGCATCTGCTAAATGAATAAATTTACACTGTAAATGCAGATTGAGACACATTGTATTCTGGAAAGAAAACATCTACTACAGTAACTGTAGCACAGTGCACATGAGGGATATTTCTAAGGTCCACTGCCATACTGACAAAACATCTAAACATTTTGACCTGCAGTGTTTACACAATGCCAAAGGGACTTTTCATTTTGGGGGCACTGACTATTTGTATGAGAGAAGGATTTAGTTTTGACTGATAAGTTGTCTGTTTTAGGAAAGAGATGACCCTTTGCAGGTGTTCCATGGTGTTTTGCTGAACCATCTGGGTTATTTTGGCAAATGTATTTAAAGGTTTGAGAATGTTCAATTTTTTCGAGCGATGAGCCAAAGCAATCGAGAAGGAACTTTTCATTTTGAGGGCACTGACTATTTATATGAGAAAATGATTTGGTTTTGAAGCATGAGTTAACTGTTTTGGGTGAGATATGACCTTTTGAAGGTGATCTATGTAGTTGTGCTGAACCATATAGGCTATTTTGCTAAATGCACGTGGAGCTTTGAGAATGTCATTTCTGTTTCAAGAATTGAGCCAAAGCAATCGAGAAAAACTGTAAGACTCGACAGTGGAGTTCAGTGGGATTGGATCACAGCCTGGTGTGAGAATAATGTGGATTCGCCCCGTGGAGTCTGTAACCTGTCTGGATATTCCACACAGGAGACGGATAGGGATGGTAGTGCGCAGGGTCGTAGGGGGCGGACTGGTTGGGTCCCATCGTGACATGGCGATGATACACTGGACCGGGCTGGGCCTGGGGCAGCCTCATGTTGCCGGGCAGAAAAACAGGGTGGAAGCCTTGTGGATGTCGAAGGTCCCTAGCTGCTCTGTCATAGGCTGGTACGAGGTAGGACACGGGAATGCCGGAGGTGGGATGGAACACGGCCTGTTGGGAGGGTTGAGGTTTAGGCAGCATAGTTCTGGACCTCTCTTTCCTCTCTGCCACGTAAAGCGGAGGAGGTGCTACGTGGATCCTCTTAGCGTAGGTCAAAGTGCCGTCGTGCTGCATCGACCTGTTCGGGTTCTGGAGATGTCTGTAAGCTGGCTGAAAAGGAATGGGCCTCAGAGGCTCCACAGATTTGTGAGGAACTTTGGTGAAACCCGACGCACTGGCGGAAGGCACCTTAATGACAGCGTAAGCGCTCGGCGTTGGGAGCACCATGTAAGGAGCCGGGAGGCCGCTGGTCATGTTGCGGACAGGGCTCCACACAGGTGGTTTACTCTGGCTTTTGATAGGGACCGCGTCAGCCGGCAGGGAGCCCGTTAGGGGAGCGTTTCTACGTGGGCTGGAGGAGTCGGGGACGTCTTTACCGCTGAAGCCGCTCTGGGGGGTGGGAACTCCACCGGGGCTGGACGCAGGGAGGTGGCCTGCGGGGTAGGCGTGGGGTGATTCCGGGCGGAGGTGCAAGGTTTTGTCAGCGGGCTGCGCCGCGCCGTCCTCGGAGGAGACGGAGTAAGGGGAGGAGCAGCGGGAGGAGCAGGAGGAGCGGGGTAGAGGAGAGCCTTCGGAGGAGTTGCAGCTGTGGACGCTGGGTTGGAGGCCCGAAGACGGGGAGCAGTGGATGACGGAGGGCCTGTCCTTCGCCTCCTCCTCTCTGCAGCCGGGGCTCAGTCCCAGGCTGGCCTGGGCCATGCGCTTCTTCTTCTCCAGGGGGGATATGACCTCCCCAGGCGTGGAAGGCCCGTGGCTGCTCCAGGAGAACGCGGCGGGGGTCGAGACCAGCTGGGGGTGCGGCGTGTAGAGGGTGTGCGAGTGGTCGTCGCCATCTTTGTTCGGCTTTGAGCAGCCTGCGAAGGAAGGCACATATGCTCCGCTCTGACACTGGGTAGCCTCTGGTCTGCTCTGCACCTGAAACAAAAGCACCAGATACACGGTTCATATTTTTACCCACACATAGGGAAGAGAGAAGAGGAAAAGACATTGTAACTATCCCACAACAGACTTGGGTTATTTAAGATTGTGCAACTACCTGGGAAACCGCCGGAGAATCTGTGTCCTTCTCCAGCTGGGTGCTCTTCCTCTTGCCGTCAGACTTGCACCCCTTGCCCTCCAGGCCCCTCTTATATTGTTTCCGCGGTTTGCTTTGAGGCAGGGGCTTGTCTTCCTCCCCTCTCCGCTCTCTCTCGAAGGGCAGGACAAGCCTATCAGACACAAGGACACATGACCAGGGGTCATTGCAGGCAGACGTTAGGCTCTGGCAGGTGAGAAGGTTCAGAGTTTTCTTTTTTCTCTCTCTCTCTCCCTCTCTCTGCAGGGACAGTGTCCTTACCTCTCATAGTGTCTGCGGGTGCAGGTGGCAGCGCTAGTACTTCCTGGACTGCCTCCCAGTTCGTCATACACGCTCTTCCACAGTCTCCGGGCAGTTACCTGAGGGAGTCACAAGGGCTCAGTGTTAAAAAAGAAAATAAACAAACTTTGATGGAGGGAGAAAATTGCGATTTGTTTACCAAGATGGAAAACGATTGTGTGGGCCTTGCTGAACAAATACTTTTGTCCTCGTGAACTTTTATTTCCACACAGCCTCTCTAGCTTAGAGCATTCAAGGCTTCTAGTGGAAAATTCATTCAAGTCAAAAGAACAAAACCATCGCTACATATCTATCTTCATGCCGACAGCTCAGTGTGGTCTAATGTGGTGAGATGGGTCATGTTTATATCCTGTCAACTGCTGTTCATTTTCCACCAATGAAACACCTGCATGGTCTTTCGCAACATGCACAAGCTGTTGCGTGTGAATGTGTGACTGTCTGCTCAAATAGTTTTTAAAAAAAGATTTAAAGAAAAAAAGTCAAATAACTATTCTGCTGTACAGTTGTACTCACAGAGTCATATCCCCCAAGCTTCTCAACCGCTTTGTAGATTCTCCAAAGGTTAACTGCAAATAGAAACCATATCTATTGGGACATGCAGTTATTTTTATCATTAACAAATAATATTTTTATATTAAACTTTTGCATTATGTATACATGTAATTCCAAACTGATCTTGAAAATTATAATTCTGTGTAGAGATATAAATGAAGAGGGATGATGACCATATGCTTTGAGCATGGACTCACTCTGCTTAAACCCCAGGTGTGGTATTCTCTCGATTGGTGTACCTCTGTCCTTCATAAAACAGTTGAGACTGGCTATAAAAGACCTCTCGTCTGTCTTCCCTGGGCTACTGCTGGACTGGGCGTCACGGTTACTGGTGGAAACGGGGATCTCCATGACAGTCTAGAGTCAACGTCACCAGATACACATCGTCAGGAAGGATAACAGATTAAGATTGACTGCATGTAGTGTGAACTCATTGTATTATTTGGTGTGTCATTAAAGAAAACATTGTACAAATACTGGGGGGGGGGGGGGAGCAAGCTAATAGAACAATGTCACACTGTCTGATCCTGAGTGAAAAAGATTTGAAGTGAAACACAAAATAACACTGTTTGGTTTTACCACGACTTTCAATAAGTAACCACCATACATCCTGTTTAAAGGGAAACCAACAGACATGAGGGTTTTCAGTCTAGACCTGACAATTACTCCAATGTCTATAATGGAGTCTCAAATACGAAATATGATCACGTATTTAAGCAAACAACTTCCGTTAGGCTTTTAGTCTCATTTCAGCAGGCACAGAAGTGGGTCATGGAATGTCACTGAAGGTGTACAGTGGAAGGCTACATCTTAAAGATGTAATCTGTCATCAGTTATTTGTTGAAGTACTTATCTATGAACATAGTCGCTTCTGAAAAGTCTCCACACTGTTATCAAGATGCCGTGAAGAAGTTTGGCTCAAACTTTCAAAAAAACGTTTATAAATTGACATACAAGCAATTACAAAGAAGCAAAATAACATTTTTGCATAGTGCAGCTAAAATGAGAAATGAAACAGTGTATGTATGCAGATTAAAACCACCCTCTACAGATAAATGCCGTGCTCACTGAAGTGTCATGCCTACAAATGACTATGACCAAGCTGAAGCTGTTTGTCATTACGAAAGTTAGATTTTTTAGTAATGTAACCATGGGAACGATTGGAAGTAATGTCTTTATGGTAAAAGGTTTTGTAAAATATGCATATTATCACATTTATCAAACAGTTTTTATATGCATATAACAGATCACCACAGCGGTCCGTAGGAAGTCCTGTGTCAAGTTCTGAGTAAGGGATTTGATTTTGGGTACTGGGTTCATGGAATGTCTAGTAAGAACAGTAACATTAAAAGGAAGATAAATGAAGAACTGTGCCAATATTCCAGTCTGAATCATCAAATACAAACACAATTTTGTTTCTGGCTTACGTTTCACAGGGTAACAGCCAAACATGGTTTCATATTGAATCAAGTTCCTCTTTGTGGTGGCTTGTTCCCAGAAGTGAGCCCCTCTAATGAGTAATAGTGAAGAAGCTGGGTTCTAACTAGGATAGCCCTGACTGAGTCATATATCTTTACATCTGGCCCCTAGATTTGGCCCCCGGCTACCAAACTTTTTATTGTTCTTAGGCCACAAGTCTAGTTTTTAAAAACCACGGTGACTCTATGTACCTAAACAGACCACCTGTTCCTCTCTATAATCCTCAACAGCCTTACAGATTAGAAAAGGCCTTGCATTTAAGAGATCTTTCCTAATCAGACCTGTCTTAATGATAAATTACGCTAAAGTAATGATGCCCCCAATACCAAAAGGTATTGCAACCATTAAAAAGACAAGTGATGTGCTACAGGACTTATTTGATTAAAACTATAGAACCGTTTTCAATTCCACAAAACATTGATATCAGTCAGCCTGACTGAAATTGGTCTCACACAGGAAGCAGCAGTCGTCTCAGTTACCTCGCCCCCCCCCCCCCCCCCCCCCCCCCCCCCCCCCCCCCCCTCTGCACCTCACTATCTCACAGTCGTCTAGGCTGATATCAATGCAAAGGACTGTCAGTAAACAGCGACTACATTTCCACCGCATTCACATTTTTGGAAATTTGCGTAGGAGACGTTTGTGTCAGTGAGTTGATATGACTCTCACAAGGATTGGTGGTGATGTGCTGGCCTGTTGCTATCGACCCGTATTTACCACTGAAACCATCAGGCTTTTTTCTCAGCGCTGTGTCTTGGAAATTTGATGCATCTCTGCACTGAGTTTTGTTTTGTCATCTTCAATTACCAGAAATATATCTGAGAAGAGATCCTGCAGTTTTTGGTTGAGCGTGTGTGTGTGCGTTCACCCACAAACAAGACACCACCCACTAACTTTCACAGAAAAGAATCATCCTGCTTTTACTCATTTAAGAATCATAATAAGAAATTCAGATGATTGATATTGCGTGCTCCTGTATCAGTTCAGTTTTAATAAGTAGAAGAAAAAAAAAGGTGTCCAATTTCACGAGAATGGTCAGAAAAAAAGATAATGTACCATTTAAAAATAAATGGGCTGAGAAAATATGGCCAGTGAACGGGTGAACAGATCTACTGCTGGTCGGCTTGCCCACTTCTCCAATTCTTAAAGTGTTCTTTTCAATTCAGCCTTTTACATGAATCTTATGTTTAGCTAATTTGACGTTTAGTGAAAAAAAAAGGAACACGACTAGAGGAATTGAAAGTATAATTCACAGGATACAAAGGGTGCAAATGCGTTCATTTCCTCGTTCACAATTGTGCCACAGTAGATGGACACCCAAGCCCTATTGTGAGTTGTGAGTTGAGAGTCCAGTCTCACCTGGTCCAGTCTCACCTGGTCCAGTGGCAGGTCTATGCTCCCATCTTCTTCTCTGACTGTGCTCTGTTGTGAACTCTCACTATGTTTCTTTTCCGGTTCCATCACTGCCAGAGAACAAAGGAGACAGTAAGTCACTGTGAGACATGAGAGGAATAACCTTCCACTCAATGCAATGGAAAGTCATTACTTAAAGCACAACAATGAATCATATAGTCCTGCAAAATAGCACTTTGCTTGGTGATGAAGACAAGCTTTTTAGACAGGCTTTTAAAAGAGTACTGAACAGAATCTTGAATGTTGAAACACACACCAGGCCAGAATTGTGTTCAAAGAGAGATGGTGGTTGCAGAGAATGTGACCAATGGTATTTTGCAATTAAGAAACTTTAATTTACTGTCTATTTAAGAAATACTGGTTCATTAGAAACAGCTGGTAATGTAAAGTGTCAAGACACAATACAGCGCTGATATCAAACCGCAAACTCACAACACCACATCCTGCTAGTGAGTCTAAACCACAGCTATGTGGTACCCTATCTGATATAAGCATAAAAGCTCCTGTTACAACAATATATACGACAACAACAAAAAGGTACGGTTACATTCTATTCTACAGCACTTTCATTACCATATAATTACCCATGTGTTCATTAATCTTTGTATGACACATAATATACACATATTTTTTTCCAATTTACAAGTGCGTGAAACGAATAATTGTGTGGTCTTTCATGGTGCTGTCAGGAGAAGAGCTCTAGAGCATCACATGAGTAGGCCTATTCACAATTCATTATTGGGAACTGTGAACAACCGCACTTTAACCTCAGTGTAGATGGTTTACATCCTTTTTCACTCTCATTGGCAGCACTGATATCACTTGTCTACTAATTCTTTACTTCTCTTTCGAAATAAGCCATTTCCTGTGCTGTGGCTTCTAACTTCAATTCGGCATCCGATAACTTCTCTTTTTCATGGCTGCAAATAACGTATTTATGCACTTCGGTAATGTCCACGGAGGAATAAAAAAAAAAAAAAGGGGATGTCATTGCCATTGTGGCATTATAAACAAATATGACCGTAAATTACACTGAATTAAATGTGGTCTGAAGCGGACACATAGATCACATAGGTCATATCTAATAGCTAGCTAGTCAATAATCTTGCTGCAAATGTGTTGATAGGTGCCGCTTTTTTTTCAGGTCAACCTAATAGGCTACTGTAAAAGCATTCAATTCAAACTGTGAAAGAGAACGAACAAGTAATTTGTAACTTGTAGCCTATATTGTAAGAATGGTATCGTAACAATCAGTCAGTTAATCAATGACCTCTTTGAAATCCACAGTAAAAGTGTATCTGCCACCATGCCATTTATTTACATCATTAGATCGTGGGTAAGAAAGGAAAGACTTCTTAATAGCTGATTACATATATATATATTTTTTTTACATCTGTCAACTACATGATAAACTTCGTTATGCTTCCACAGGTGCGCAAAAGGTCAAGCTCGATTTTATATACATACATATAAAAACAAAAACGTACCCATTGCAATCTGTATTTTGTCACCGATGTTTGTTCGCTTGTTAACATGATCTGCCTGCACCACAGTTCTGTATTCAAGAAGCCTTTTGACTTCTGTCTGCAGTCGTATATCTCGAAGTGTAACTACATCTGAACATTGCTGCAAATCTATTGGTCGAGATTTCTTCATCACAGCAAGTGTGTCTGGGAGACTGAGTTTTCGACAGCACGCACAGGCAACGTACTACAATTAAATTCAACTCAGTTTACTATTCATTAAGCATGGTTGTTTAATAACATTAATTGCACATTTGCAAGTTTTTTTCCAATTGTGATTAATTATACTACTATAATAATATTCAATAATAATTCAAAAGCAATGACTATTAAAATAATAAGTCATGATAAAATAATAAGAAAACCAATATTAACACTAACATAAAACGACACATATTTTATGTGTGCAGTGTAAAAAAAATAACAACAACTGAAAAAGTAACATTTTGTATCATTAATAGTTGTATAATCATCAAATCAGTCAGCTATTGATTAAGCATTCATTTAGTCAGGGTTTTAGTTTTTTTTTGCGGATAGAGTATGACATTTATGTTAACCTTTAAATGTCAACATAACAAAGTTATCAGTGAAGTGGTCATATCTCAGGGATTTTTTGTTGTAAAATGACAAAACACTGATTTGTTGATTAATTTATGAAAGAGATGAAATAATGGTTGTCTAGAATGACAACGATTATCTGAAAAGCCAGTTAAAACCACAGATAAATGAAATTGTGAAATCAGGTCAATGAGATCTAAGCTGCAATATTCAATGTCTCATGTGATTAACACTGATCACAACGGTGATAACAATTTTGACTGTTTCAGTTCTGTGACGTCTCAACGGACACCCATTTCAGTTTGCTGGGTTGAGTCAAAACACATATTTCCAATTCAGTAGAGGCTACTTAGATTAGTTAGGTAAATACAATCTTAGTGCTTTTGTAATATATACATGCATAGCTTACATATGTGTAGGCCTGCACACACATAGAGACAGTTCTGAAAAATAATGTGAAAAAACAGTCCACTTATTTTACCCTTCTGTTCCTCCTTAATCTTTATAAAAAGGAATGAAAAAGGTGCAGGGGTCTCTAATTTATTTCCCGAGCTGTAATACGTCAGTCAGACTTAAATAAGTATTTCTGGTGTTAATTTAGCTATAGCAAATAGGCCTACTTAAAAAGCATGCAAAAAGTTAAAGATCTGTGTTTCGTGTACCACAATCTTAACACTCATGTAACTTGATCTTGTCAGCTATCCTAAGCAAGAGCTAACATAGTCAAGCCTAAAATTGAGAACTGATGATCAGAAAGATGAGGTGAAACTAAATAAATTCCCCAACTATTCATTTCAGGCATCTACTAACAGGGGGTTGTGGTGAGGTCAAAGGACTACTGCTGTCTTGAAAAGAAATACGATGATTTTACAAAACTGTAGTTAGGTTTGAGTCACTCTCCTGAGAAGGAACCTGTTCTAGTGGTTTGCACTGGAAGCGTCATAACATCGCTTGGCCAGAGCTAACGTGAAACTAAGAAAGCTGACCCTGCTAGTACTAAATGCAGAAAAAAAATGAATAATAATGTAGGTAGGCGAAATACTTCCAACCTTTTCCAACACACGACCCCCCCTCCCCGATCCTAGGCCAAATACGATTGGTCCCCCCCCAATATACATTACAACGTAGATAATTTATTACAGCACTACTTTTGGTGTCCCCCCTCAAAAATTGCTTGAGAAAATACAAATGTAATTCCCCCCCCAAAGTATATATGAGATTTTCACCCATGGAAACAGTACGACTTTGCTTCCATTTTACAAGTTCCATATACTCAACAAGGTACTAAGGGAAAATAAACGATGATCTTAAGGATCGGTGAAGTTTAATCTACCCTTTCTTATGAAACTGAAACCTTAAGTAAAAGTCCCCAGCTGTCGCATAGCTTTATTCCAGGAAACTGCACGTCGAGTTGATATTATTGCTGAAGTTTGTGTTTGAGATTAGAGTTACAGTTAACGCCATTGAAAGTCCCCTAACTTTCACTACAAATAATCAAGTTTATCTTGTCAAACATCCAAACTAAACGCCACCTGGAGTACATCATTTTTATAATCTTATATAGTTTTGAAAGATCCAGTTAAAAAGTCAAGTCAACTTACTCATATATTTATTATGAAGAATGTCTTTGCATTACAGAATACTCTTTGAAAAAAATAAAATGACAAGTAATACATGCATTTTGAAGTGACAATGACCCTTTGTAATCAATCTTAAATTCCTTTATTTTCATTTAAAGTGACGACGTCCTACCAACTTCACTGACAGTGATTTAATTTGTTAAAAGCAGTGGCCTTGCATAATGGTTAATGATATTTCACACTGACAATGTCAAACAGATTAAAATAACAAACAGCACATTTCTGAGAATTCTTCCCCCCCCCCCCCCCGGTTCAATAACCCCCCTTTGGCAACCCTCATTTGCAACCGGCATCTTTGCAATCTAGTCAGAGCTGTTAACCCCAGCCTTATGGACCCAGGAAGTGGATCACAACTTAACAACACAAAGAGACAAAAACGATGACAACATATTTCCACTGTGTAACGAACTGGTCCCTGGAAATTTAGTAATTTGGAACAACTGAAATGTTGTGGTCAACATCCAATAACCGTTATGCATACAAACAAATACTATGGAAATCACAGAGAACCTCATTGGTATAATTTTTCAATACGCATTTACTTTAGAGATCATTCACCCAGAGCACAGCAAATATAGACCCCTGTTGGCTTTCAAATATCAAGTTCAACTGCAAAACCATATTATTGTATATATATTTTTTCACATGATTTCAAATTCACAGATGATCCACACTATTTTTTTGTTTTGTTCAAGCATACTTATTTCTTTATACAAAAACCAACACATTAAAAAAAATATTTTTCTAGCACGAAAGGCAAAAACAAGGCAAAGACATCATAGTTGGTACCATGTGCTATGAAAATAAATGTTCCTGAAATCGACAGGACAATTGCTACAAATAACAATAGTTTATACCTGAAATAAAAACTAAATTCACTGTTTAAGGAATGTTAACTTATAGTGCTATCAAAGACAACAATGGAATATTAGGCGGAACCAATCAATAAAAGGCTAACATAACTGCATCACATTAAAAGGTAAGAGATTCAATTCAGGGGCTGACCAGCCAACATGCGTGTCTCCTAACAGATCCCTCTATGACATCATAACTGTTCACGACATCAACAACATAATGGAATGGAATTGTGTTCTGGAACAGGGACCCAGGCTGGAAGGCCCTGTGGTTATTCTGCATACCTTGGTCCATGATGTAGAAGGAACAGTGTCTCTGGTCTTCTGACTGCGAGGTAAGCTCTGTCCTGCTGCGTGGCTGGGGGTGGTCTGTCTGTGGAGGATTCGTCTTCTTTGGGGAGTCGTGGTTGGGGGGGGGCAATTATGCAGACCGAATGAAGGGGTCTGGCCCAAACTTACATAAGCTCCACATAATTGGCCGGGAACATCCCATAATGGCCGTTGGGGCCGTATCCACGCCACCAGCCCTCGTCGATCATCTCGATGCCGGTGATGACGTCGTCAGGATCGAAGGAAATCTCTGTGTCATCGGCTAGGGACAAAGACACAGAAATAGTATGAGTAGATTATTATAATGTGTTTATTTAGCAGACGCCGTTATCCAAAGCGACTTACAAGAGGGAATTTGAACCTTCGACCTCCTGACCTGCAGGCGAATGCTCTAACCACTAAGCTATGCCTCTCAGGTTGAGTGTAATGGTGCTCACCGGCCTGGTAGTCGTACAGCGCCCTGGCAGTGACTTCTCGGCCTGTGGTTTCCTCCGCCGCCACCTCAGGTGTTTCCTGTTCCTTCACCTGAGAGACGCAGGTGCGATGAGGGGGGGGGGGGATTTCACACATCTTGACACACTTCCTGTTTACGGTACAAGGAAGAGGTCACATGCCGCGGTATATATTTACCTCAATGGGCTCTTCGTACAGCTGTTTCTGAGCTGGCTCCACAGCAGGGGTTTGGAAGTTGGTTGCTGGCGCCTTCTCTGAAAGGGAAAGAATATAGTCAGCCTCGCGCACGAGCAGTGCCTCTCTCGACCAGCAGGTGGCAGCAGAGCAGCGGCAAATCCACGCAGCAATCGGCTCACGGATGCAACTGGAAGAAATGTGGGCAGGGAAATGACCATGGTATAAAACTGAAATGATGTTTTGTTAATAGAGGTGATATGGAGGGGAGAGGGCATTTGGATCTACTCAGGAACTGTGTGTTCCAATTATGAAGTGTGTGCACGTGTGTGTGTGTGCCTGTGTGTGCGTGTGCCTGTGTGTGTGTGTGTGCGTGTGTGAAGTGGGTCCCACCTTGCCACTCTTCCTGGGGTGTGACCTCCTGCTCAGCGAGCTCACAAGGGGCCTGCTCATCCACACTGGGCTCTTATGACAAACACACACAGACACAGTGACACACGGGACCAGACGCCACCGCCAGAACACACACACACACAGATCCAGACAACTCTACAACGTTCCCACAGGCCCAGCCTGCACACCCTCACAGGGAACACTGAACCAACTCTGGAGGCCCAAGTAACAAGCACCAGGTGAAGGCTGGAGACAGCCAATTGTGGTGTTTATGAGGGTGGTATGTCTCTAGTAGCCGAGAAAAGGTGAAATTGGTATGAGTAGGATGTTGCAGCAGAACAGCAGCAAGTCCACACTGGTGACGACTCCTGGACACAACTGGAAGAAATGTGGGCAGAGAAATACCATGGCACAAAACTGAAATGCTGTTTGGTTTTATAGATGTGATGACATTTAGGGGGACGGGGCATTCAATCACTCTGCATTCTATCCTGTGTGTAGCGGTGTGTTCCAACCATGAAGTGTGTGCACGTGTGTGTGTGTGTGTGTCTGTGTGTGTGTGAAGTGGGTCCCACCTTGCCACTCTTCCTGGGGTGTGACCTCCTGCTCAGAGAGCTCACAAGGGGCCTGCTCATCCACACTGGGCTCTTATGACAAACACACACAGACACAGTGACACACGGGACCAGACGCCACCGCCAGAACACACACACACACAGATCCAGACAACTCTACAACGTTCCCACAGCCCCAGCCTGCACACCCTCACAGGGAACACTGAACCAACGCTGATGGAACAAACGAGTGACGGCAAGGCAGCAGGCGAGGGTTAGAGGCAGACCGCAAGGAGCGTTCAGCACGGACAGGAAGTGAGTTGTCACGGGCAACACGCGTGATTGGATGTGTGTGTGTGTGTCTTCGTGTGTGTGATTCAATGTGTGTGTGTGTGTGTGTGTGCGTGCGTGTGTGAGAGAGAACTCAGACCTGTGGCGGGGACAGGAGAGGCGGAGCCTGCAGGGGAGGCTTGGCGCCGAGGTGAGCTGGACCGTTCGGGCTCGCAAGGTGGCTTAGAGAGAAACGGGCTGTTCAAACGCCCTGAGACAGACAGACAGACAGACAGACATGGAGTGACAAACGCAGACAAGCAGACAGACAGAGACCATGAGTAGGACAGAGAAGAGCTAGCAGATGGCCAGAGAGGTTACCCAGCAGAGAGAGTAACACAACACACTGCAGATGGGGCGGTGAGAGGAGGCGTTAGGACGTCGTGATTGAGAGACAGGCCCAGGAGCTGACAGGACGTGACAGTTCCACGAGGCGAACATTTTGAAAAATGAAATGCAAATCTTCCTTGGTAGGGGAGAGCTTACCAGGCTGGGGGCTGTCTGGGGCGGGCGAGGTGTCAGAGCTGCTGGGGGGCATGCCCCTCTCTCTCTGCTTGAACATCTCTCTGGGGTTCATGGAACGCTGTGAGATCACCGAGGCAGCTTCCTGGAACACAGTGACTCAGCCAATCACACACGGGCTACATCGCAGCAGCCAATGGATATCAATGGAAGGCTTGCATCACAATGAGAGAATCTGATGAAACCTGTCCCTTGATAGACAGATACTGTAATTTACAAAGAAATGTTTGGAGATATTTATAAGAAAAGAGGAAGTATGGAGCAAATACAAGTAGAGAGCAGTCAGCTGAAAAAGAAAAAGAGGAGTCGACTGAAGTGAAAGGTTAAACGGGAAAACAAAACCAGAGGAGAGAAAGAGTCGGTCCGGAGAGGGGACTTCATTCCTGCAGGGTAACTCACGTTGGCCTTTTCCAGAGATTCAGCTCGCTTGAAGCCTTTCTTCTGGCCTGCCTGGTGCTCTTTCTCCTGCTCCTCCTATAGACCGTAACGATGGTGAAGGGAGCATATCGGTGTGAACTCTACCCCTGGGCTAGCTTTAGGCTACTACTGAAGTCTATTGGCCAGTAGAATCAAATTCAATCCCTGTGACTACTACGCTAACATTCACTAAATAACTAGCCTTGGGGGAGAGATCTGATCTGAAGCCGGCATCTCTGCGCAAGCTTGCCAGAAACAACTCACCCATTGTTGTTTTTCATGGTCTCTGTTCTCTGCTTCCTGTTGCTGCTGGTACTTCCTGTTTCAACAAAAAACGGTCCGACGCAAAAAAGGTGAGACACAGACACACCCCCCCAGGACAGCGTGTGGGAGACGTTTAGCAGCACAGGTTTCCGTGTGTGTGTGTGTCCATGTGTGTGTGTGTGAGAGGGAGGGAGAGAGAGAGAGGGGGAGCTCAGCTTCAGCCTCTTACTTCTGCTGGTCAATCTGGGAGGCCCTCTCCTTGTCCCTCTTGTCCCTCTGTGCTGCCTCCTTCACCTCACGGTCCTTCCTCTCCCGGTCCAGGTGCTGCAGCTCCTCGTCCGCCTTGCGCCGCTCCTCCTGACGACGCTTCTCCTCGTCTTTCTGACCACGGACACACACACACACACACACGACAGTAGGTGTCACTCTGTACTCTAGCCCTGGGTGTGTGTCACAATCCATCCAGTACCCCTGTTACGACACACAGGGTTCTGAACTGTTTTTCGGTATTAGGGATTTAGGGAGGTTCTAGTCAGGGATCTGATGTTCTGTGGAGCTGTGGAACTGAGCTACTTGTGGGAGGGTGACAGAGAGGTTCTCCAGAGAGGTTCTTCAGAGAGGTTCTCCATGGTGTGTCTTACCTCAGCCTGGGCCCAGAAATTATCTTTGTTCGTCCGTTTGATTTCGGACATGGCATTGGTCTTCTGGTACACCGAGCCCTGTGAGATGACATGTCCATTTAACAGCAGCTCTACTATCTACACAGATTCAGATTTAATGTTTCATGCTCAATTATATACAGATGCAGGGTATCCAACTGCTAAACAGTCTTATGTCCGCATTCAGCGAGTTGTCACCTGTGCCTTTCAATCAACAAAAACATGTTTTCTGCCCTTGTAAAAAGAAAATAAGAAAATAAAAGTTGGCTAAGCAAGCAATAACATGTTCTGATTCAATGTGCTGAGTTAACACTCTGGGCAAGCAGACTACTCCACATCACATTGAGAGCAAGCTAAGCCACTGGATTCTACAGTGATGAGTCACTAAGTGGGGGACTGCCAAAACACCCAGCACAACAGAAATATAGGAACTCACACTGATTATACTAAGCTCTCAGCTCTGTGCAATCATTTAACTAGGCACTGCCCTTAACCACAACACTACCCACTTGGTACAGAAACAAGCGTGTTGAAATTTAAGGCTGAATCATTCCGATCACACGTACTGCTGTCAAAGAATCACGCTTACCGTTCATCCTAACCTTCAACGGATCCATACAACGGAAATAAACAAAAGCAAAGAGGAGGAACCAGGCCTTGTGCCTTGTCTGCTAGCTCCATACCACGGGGCCCTGAGGGCCGGAATCCCTGAAGCGGTTGGACTCTTTGTGGAAGCTGTAGTTGGCCCCGGATGCCTTGGCAACCTTTTGCATAATCGCCTCGGGCTCCACGTCGTCCTCTGCGCGGGCGTTGATCGTCACATGGGCGCCCTGGAGTTACACAAATCAATTCAGCTACTGAAACGACACTCTTAAGCACCCACGTGTGCAGGTATGCACACAAAGAACACAAACACACAAGCAAACATTGATAGCATCGTTGATGTGTTATCTATTGATAACTTTGAAATGACCACAAGTAGACAATGCTTTCAGGATACAAAGCCTGTTCAGATTATATTCTACAAGTATTTCCCAGCTGGGACTATAGGACTATGAGACCAGTACTCCAATCTACAATAACCTCTCAACCTGACGCAACCTGTGGGATGATGGTAGCCCCAACCATGATGACCGAGCCTCCACACTGGTGACAGAAAACTGAAATAGGTGTCATAATTACCAGGAGAAAATTGGCCATAGAGCTGACATGATTGGCACACAGTCCTTTCCTTGCATCTTTCACACCTTCTCCAGTCTGTAACACACACAAAGAAAACTCATGAGCGCCTTTGTTTCGAAGTTTGAGAGAGGGTGGACAGATGGAGATATCAAGAAAGTGCTGAAATTACCCAGTTGATGAGGACATATTTGGGAAGGCCGGAATTTGGATCTTCAACGCGAGTGAAAGCATACATAATTTTCCCACTGCTTAGCTCTTCCACCAGTTCATCCAGTCCACCGTCTGAAAAGGGCAAATTAAGGCAAATTCAACACGGACAAGTCCTGCAAACACTGCAGATTACAAAGGCATTTAGAGGGAACTCAATGCTCTTCCAGGCACTTACCTCCTGTGCCAGCCAACCGGATGTCATTAGTGTTTCCCTCATAAGTAAACAAGGCCCTGAGAGGAAAAAAGCAGGCCAAGGTATAACGACTGCAGCTCAATTCTGCTGTGTAACTGCACTTGTGTGGTCAGAGCAGTTTCAGTCAACTAACATTGAGGCTTAACCTTTGTGCACTCTGGTCTTTATGATACCTGGGCAGTTAATATAGAACTGAGTTAATTTCCTGGTAAGACAAAAGCCTGGTAGGAAATATTTACAGCATTATTGTCTCAGTGAAAATGTGTAATTCTGTACTGTTGTCAATATATTTAGACGATCACAGGTACCAGCAATCATTGGTCTGAGAAAAACGTTAAGTATTTAATACATCTTTATAATATGTAATATAATATCCTATTTTAAATCACAGTTTAATATATTAATTATGTTCTTGACATAAAGAGGCCTGCTTACACTGTCTATGAAACTCTTACAAGGAGGTTAATTAATTCAGGTCAGCCTTAAACACCGGCACCAACAGGTTTCCTGTGAACCCCAAGAGGAACTGATATTCATAGCTTTGTTCCTTCGAAGTTGCTTAGCTACTGTAAAAGGAGTCGGAAGCTTATTTGATTTCCTGACTTGCAAATTGGTTTTACACTTGTGTGAAAAGTTTTCGGCACAAAAACCATGTGAAAGGCCAACAATAACCCGAACTACCACAAATTAATAAAATGGCTAGCTAGCACTGGCTGAGTATATTGTTTTTTGTTGTCTTCTGTACACAATGCAGTGAGATTACTAGTGATATACTATGTTTGATTTGATAGGCCTTCAACAGATGTGGCATTAGATGTATATGACCACAACTTATCAAAGCTTCCTGCTAGCTAAAATAGCTAAGGAAATGCCGCTTAGATAGCGGCTCAGCCCTCCAGGGTCATGCATCAGTTCCGATATTTTAACTAGAAAACGTGCACTTACTACTAAAACGTACATAGTAGCAATGCTTAACGCTACATAACTTAAATGAACTGATATCCCCATAGACCATCGCAAGCGACAGAATAGCTAAGCTTAGCTAGCTGAGTTGCCTGTAATGACAGAAACTAGCAAGCTACAAAGATGAACGTGCGGATGCAATAAATGTTTGTGCCAATTTTACATGCTGTCGTCTTACCAGTTGGTAGCAGATTTCTCATCCACCACTTCTTTATATGCTGCTGACAAGGCGCTCCCGTTTTTGCTGAGATTAACTGCCATGTTCAATTTGAATATAGCCTTGATACACCCGTCCTGCGGGAGGAGAGGCTTTGGAATGACTTTTGATAGAGATCTCACACACAGGAAGCAGAGGATCGCCACATCATGAACCAAGCATCCACTCCCCTTGCCATTGGGGACGCTTCAATCTGTAGCTTGATTCGCCCGAATTTCCGAGGGCGGAGTCAAAACTGTGCTCCTTACTTGTGAGGATGGGAGCATAACTGTCGTGACGCTAATGAACGGGAAAATACCTCAAATTTCACTAGAACGTTCAATGCAGTACGTAAGAATCTAATCTACATGATCAAAACGAATGTTTAATGTAATCTCCCTGGTAAAAAAATAAACAATCAAGTGAAAAACAGTTTACAACAAAAGGAGCTTTATTAATTAATTTGTTTTGACAATTCAATAGTTATTTTCTTTCAAACTTTAAGTGTATGCAAGGGGGGATAGTTGTTCATGATGACAGAAAGTCTTAAGCACATACAGATTTCCAATTTCCAGATGCATTAATATTAGAAGGCTGGTCCTGCGTTTCAAGATAGCAAGGCTGTACATTTCAAAAATTAGTAGTTCCATTTAAATTATCTTTGCATGTCTCTAAAGATGAAAATGAAATTAATTCCCTTTCAAGGGAAACTAGCCCTGATAGCAATATACAGTTCATGACATGTTCTCATTTTTTATGTACAAAATGTGGGTTAAGGCTAAGATTTTCGTCAGAGGTGTTAGGCAAATGAAATGTAACGTAATCCCTGATATCTGGTGAATGGCTGTGATAAGGACTCCAGTGCATGACAAGCTGCCTGACATGAGCTACAACAGGAGCACACTAGAGGAGTGAAACTGTTCTAGATAGCATCGTCTTAAATCCCACCATGATTTCCTTCACGATATGAGCATTAAACGGGACTGAGGCTGATTGCACTCAAAACATACTACTGGAAGACTAACAGTTAACGAATAAATAAATAAATATCCAAAAGAAACAATACTGTTGAATCTACACAGAAGAAACCAGCAAGCTTAAGTTTGAATATTTTTCCTCAAGTGGAATTACTGCGCAAATCATTTCCAAAGGGTTTGACAGCATGAGGACCCAGCTGTGTTCAGAGAAGATAAACAGCATTCATAGTTTTCCAACATACCAAACCATTACATCCTAAACAAGGTTTTAAAGGACATCCATTTATGTAAAGTTTGACCATTGTGTCTTAATGAATATATGGGTATGGAGCAATGTTGAGAAACATATTTGGTTCCAAAGTCAAAACTTTGATTCTACCATTTAGTAATTTTATATTACAATCTACAATCTTATTTCACATTTGGGGTTCCTGAATGAAGCCTACTACAGATTTTAAATGTAGAGTTTTCATTCCGAAACACGTCATTGTAAACAATCCTAAAGAAATCAATCTACAAGTTACAATCAGCGTTGCAATATTGATCACAAGTCAGCCCCAAAAGTCTTGTTTTATCCCTTTAGACTGTACATCTCAGTTCCCTTAGCGTAATAGAATCAGAACACATTTAACTGACACAAAGCAAAACATTCCATCAGCTCCTACACTGGATGCGGTTGGCTTCAAATTTGATATTATCAATGGCTAACAAATCACAATGGTGTCCATTAATATTAGTCGAAAACAATACAAATGTTTTTTTGTTATTTTGCAAACCCAGAAACAAATCAAGCTTACGAAAGTATTGCCTATGTGTACATTGCAGGAAAAAACATAGGAGCAAGACAAAACTAATTTGAGGTGAAGAAAATTACATCTCATGACATCTGCTGTGTGGCATTTGCAACTGCCATGGCTGAAGTTATTGCCAAAACATCTAAAAAAACATGGGAAACATTTAGTGAAACATCACTAGAAACCAAGAGAAGTAAAACTCCTTAACTACTCTACGTTTTTTTTGTCTTTTCTTTTTTAAATAATCAAAATTCATAGTTCTGCTCTTTGTTCTGCAACATTTCTATAATTTTTTTTTATCTTGTAGAGTCTCTTCAAACACCCGTCTTAACAGAAAAAAAGGACTCCCACTATAACCAATGTCAAATTCAATTCAGACCACAGTAGCACGTGCAGTATCTGTCCACAGCATGAACAAAAGCGTATTTTTTTGTTGTTGAAAACATTCACATTCAGTTCCAATTGTAATACAGTAAAATAAGCTGTGATAATGACAAAAACAGTTGGAAAAGGGCTAAAGACGATGAACGACCCATCTCGACTTGCGTCTCCAAAGAAAACTGCAGTCTAAATCAGCATCTCCAGGTGCAGACGAGGGCGGTTTCCCTCTCACACCGCGGGTCTCTGCAGTGCACCGTCACAGGCTCGTTTGGCTAAATACCTGAGCCACTGCTTTCAGACGGCGGCGGTGCCCCGCCGGTATGTATGGCTGGGAGTAGCAGAGCTCGTACAGGTGAGCTATAGCAGCCCTGTGTGGATCTTAGCATGGCCAACATCAGTATAGTGGCAGAAGTTCCAGATCATTCTCTGGGGCCTTGTGCCCATTAGTCCTGACAGTCCCACTAAGGGCAGGTGTCCTTGAAAGTGGTTCACTAGGCTGTTTCGCTGCAATTTCACAGCATTTACAACACTTCCAGAGATGCTGAGTGTAATAAACAAATTGGCTCATAGGGAAAGATTAAACAACCATCTTAATTATTTCACATTATTATTATTATGTTTTGACGATGCGGGAGAGCTTCACAAGGAAAGCCCTTCCCCAGACTTAGGTAGAGTCACAGAACCACGCTGCTGCTAACAGCCATGCGGAGCAGTATGCCTCAATTGCACATTTAACGTCTGAGAGATTATTACGATAATAATACAGAAAGGCCACTGAATCCATGAGCATACAGTAATACAGGACATCCAGAGGGACAAACAGTACCTTTGAAAGGAGGGGGAAATAGCCCTCTCCCTATTCAACCAAACCTTTCAGCATTCAGTAACACAATGATATCATTATGATAATAAACAACAGTGATCGCAATAATAAAGAGTTTGAATAGTAACACTGATAATAATAGTAAGAAGAAGAATCACAATAGTAGTAGTAATAGTTAAGTCTGGGTGTGTGGATGTGGAGTATCCAGTTCTGTATGCGAGTGCTTAGAACAGTTCCTCAGGTTCTGCTTAGAAGATCCGCAACAAGTCAAGACCAGTAGCACACGGCAGCAGCTTAGCACGTAGCAGCCAGGTGGCACGATTCCTTGTTCAAGCTCTTCCTTCTCGGACCAGTGTGTTGACGACCCCCGACCCCCACCTCCCTCGCCCCCCTCCCTCCCCCCTCCCTTTTGTTCATTTAGCCTTCTGTTAATAAACTGGTTTATTTGCTGCTTGAGTTTTCATGTCCCAGGCACTCTCACATTGCATACTTCTGTGTCCATTCTCTCGCTAGTCTGTTGTACCTGGAGAAAAAAAAAAAAGGTTATATATATATATTTGTTTGTTTTCTGCTTCCGGCACTGTAGCTGTATCAAGCAGGGAGTGACATTGATCCTGCACATAAACGACACACATACTTTTCCCTGTCCGCCTTGTAAGTGTGTGCAATCTCTGGTACCAGCGGGTCGTCTGGGTTTGGGTCACACAGCAGAGAGCAGATTGACAAGAGGACTGTAAAGGAAGGAGAGCGAAATGGGACGTTAGACAAAGTTCGAATCTCTCACACGGGAAGCATCCGGACTCGACTGACAAATACCCAAAGACATTTCTGTGGGATTGACAAAGCACACCTGAGGTAAACAATCCATATGCATCCTTATATTTTGTCAGGGGGACTGAATACTCGCGGTACATCTACACACAATGCATAGGATGGCTTTCGTCCGTTGCTATGACAACCGGTTGGTGTTGACCATCGCCATAAACCGCAGATTCCCACTGCGATAACTGCTCCTACTAACTCTTTGACCCTTCGTAAGAACCAAAACAATACACAGAACGGGGGTAAAAGCGTACCACTGAGCAAACTCGGGTCCAGCCATGAGGCAAAGGACCAACTGTCACGCAAACGCTACGTTCACCACTCCCCCACATCCATCTATACAACCAGAGTCCAACTGGAGTAAAAAACAACTTTTTTTTTTAACGGAAGAAACAAATCTACAAATAAAGATATTTACCTTTTGATACTGTAAGGGCAGGTGACCACTGCGATCTCAGTATGTCCAAGCAGATACTTCCATTGCTGTTGATGTTGGGGTGGTAGATCTTTGTGGTGAACGCTACCTGCAATAGATATCAGCGTTTCATAACATCTTTAGCTGCAGATTGTCTTTAGCTTCCCAATGCGAGTTGTAATCCTCTTGTAATCTCTCGAGTAATCTCACTCACCTTTGGTGGTTTGAAGGGATAATCTGTGGGGAAATGAATAGTCAAAAAGAAAACCCCTCCTTGGTAAGGGCTGTCGTTCTATGGACCCAAAAAAAACAAAAACAAAATCATTGCATCTGTTCAGCGGGAATGGTTACTAATTCATTTGAACATTCAAATGTGATAAACACTTGTGATGACACTATGTGTGGTATCCACTTACCGGACCCATTATTGTGGCCTGCCAGTGAAACACTGAAAAAGAAAACAGCACATTAGAGCTGACCCCAACTGCAACCACAACAAACAGCTTCGTCAGACTCTGAAGCTGAATCGTTCGTCACACAAACGAACAAGCTGGTCTCTCTAAGCACACAGGCTCGACCCGAGGAGGCTCTGACTAATACTCCCAAGTGAAAACCTCTCTTCATGAACTACAAGGGGTGGGAATCTTTTGGTACCTCACAATTCGATTCTTGGGGTCAGGAATCAATTCTAAATCAATTCACGAAAAAAATCATAATATAACATTACAAAAAAACATTTGGGAATCGCTAGAAGACTGAATCGCAATACAGATTCTCGATTCGATTTCCGCCCCCACCCCTATGAACTAGGCATAAATGCTGTGTTGGTCCTTACAGTCGTCTCCGACGGGGCCAGCTGAGCACTGGGCGGGAGGGTCTCTCTGCAGATCTGTCAGTTCCTGAAACAGCAGTAAAACAACATCGTAGTGGCGTTAGCTGGAGAATGTTCTTTAATAAAAGACCTGTGGCCTTGGTCTATATAGTTGATCAAACAAATACTGCTCTTCTAGGTTACATGGCTCTTATTGTTTGATGAGTGTTGAATGTTGACGTGTAAAAAACGGTTCGCAGGAGGAAAGGCTTTACATAACTGATGTGTTTTTTTGTCCCTGACAAACAGACAACTGAGGGCCTCTGGAATTTTGACATTGAATATGCCCACTCATTCAGGCCCTCACTGGAACACTGAAAACAAACATGGTCCAACTGGCCTGAGAAGTGGTAGTGGTAAGATATTGGTTCATGCTGTAATATCAAATCACACAGATAATAACCTAATTAATTAAACAATTACAAAGTTATTTGTTGATCTGCTCTCAGTGCGACGCCAATTGTATTGAACAAAGCTTAGTAGTGGTGGTGGGGGGGGGGGGGGGGGGGGGGGGGGAACTAAAAAACCTGATGGAGAAATACATGTTATATCTGTTTTGAAGACCACTATCCATTCTGTTATAAATACACACGCCTGTTCTACTGCCCCATTTACCATTCCATATATGGCAACATTGACATTGGAGTTGAGTTTTTGGCAACCTGCAAACAGCTGTCATAATGCAACGCCTGCGCAGCAGCTTCCTGATGAACCATTCATAATGACCAATATAGAAATATAATAAATAGTCTAATTGTTGTTTCATTGGCTCGTCCAAACAGAACTGCATGACTTGCTACTTTAACGAGAGCGTGGTGGCAAAATAAACAAGTCAGCTTATCGAAATCAATACCAGAGCCAGCGCTAGTTAGCTAGTTACTCGCCAGCTAGCTTTTCTTAGCTATACTAAGCTAAGGTTAGCTATGTATTAGCTTATAGCTGGCCGATCAACTCTGACAAGCCATATAGCTATGCTATCTACCATAACGTTAGCAAGCTAACAGCAATATTTGCTAGCATGTAATGCGTCAACAGCAAAAGGCCTCCATTGGTTCCACGTCTTTGTCTATCTGTCAAGTCCTCCAGGGGCCACAAATATAGCCTAGCGAAGTGCTTGCTCAATGAAATGTCACAAGCTAGCAGTAAGGTTAGCTAAAAGAGAAGACTGGTGACAACGACTGCCTTACGTCTGCTAGACTGGCTACTGCAAGTGTGAGGCAGAAACAGGCATTTAATAACACTTACCTTTTGAATTCTTTTCAACGCCATTGCTCGTATTTTTGGCCAGATACAGCTCTTTTACACACTTGGCACAAACGATTTGGGTTCAGTTAATGTTGCTATCAAACAAGACACCTTGTGTAAACATAAATCATGTAACAATCGTTACGTTATTCCGTTGAAAGAGCAGTTTCTTTCTACGGTAAAATGTTAATTCTTGGTGTCGGTTTTGCTTGAAAGCTAGTATGCTATTTCACCCCCCTTTCCTTTACCCACTGGAGGCTGCCAGAGGTGCTAGCAGAGCGTTTCGGTGATATCGCGAGACACGCGACACAACAGCTGACAGATTGTGAGCCTACTTTTCAGTGGTTCCGTTTTTTTTTGTAGTAGCAGTAGTAAGCACGAAGTAAAAAATACAGAGAAAAAACTAAGAAACAACAAACCTTAAAAAACACAATCTTATAGAGAACAACAATTTAAGAGACATAAAATAATATGTATATAAATATATGAGGAATGGTTAACTATTTCTAAACAATATGTATATGAACAACAACCATTTGTTCAAATTTTTCAACCTCTAGAAACTTTTTTCCAAATAATTTTTTCAACCTTTTCTTTGAATTTAAATAGTGAAGGTAAAACGTTGTCAGAAAAACAAATTTAAGTACAGTAAGGAAGTGTTTGTACTTGGCCAGAATGGCCACTTCCTGTATATAAGTCTATGGTTATTTCTATGGTTACTTCCCATCGCTGGCAAATAACAATGGTGTACTACAAATTACAATGGTGCAAGGTCCACGAGGAACTACAGAACAAGATTATTCGTAGGGGGGATTTGGAGTCCAGGCTGCACTGTATTGACGAAGTGGGTTTGGTTAACTGATGTGATGTTGTATGGACTCTCCAACCTTGTGCTTCACGGCCCTCAGAGATAATTCAGTAGGTATTTCTCGCTTTCTCTGAAATGTAGATATCTAGGAGGAATCTGTCACTTCTTGGGTTGCCAAAGAGCTGATCGAATTACATGTCCCATATCATGTCATAGATTTGCTCAAATAACATATACATATGTAAATATATAACGATGTGAGCCTTAGTGGCTACCACAAGATGGCGCTGTTTGACAGAAGACCAACTGGAGCTCAGAGTCAGAGGAACCATAGACGTATATACATGTCCATAAGAGGAACTAATCACAAACAACAGAAGAATAAAATACACTGGAGCTCGTCTTCTATATCCACACTTCAACAGCCAATATTTATATGAAATCAAATTCATTTTCTAGTCCTAGTAAATAGGCTACTTTGGATCATTATTGTGTTAGCTGCTAGATCATAGCAATGTTTTCTCTCCTTTCATGTGTTTTATCATAAAACCATATCACGATCTATTATTATTTAAATTGTAAGAAATACAAAACAAACAAACAAACGTCAAAAACAGTCAACTGCCACACATTTAAATTTATATATTCGACCGGTATATTAGATCTATTTATCATCTTTGTCAAACAGCACAATGATAGGCCTTGGAATTGTTCAGTCAGTATCAAGCCATTGTAAAGACGTATTCGTCTGTGAGTCAGCTGCATGCTCCAATTTCTGTGGAGCCTAGCCTTGCAAAGCCACATGAGTTTGTCTTTATTCCTCTTAAACAAGGGTGAAAAAAGACCTCTCATTATTTTAGTGAGTGTCTATGAATGGCTGACTGTGTCCATTATTCTTAAATGGCTGATTCAATGTCAGGTTAAGGATCCTATCGTCAATGTGACACTGAGAGGGACTATTTTCCTTTGGAAAGCTAGAGATTCCTCCAGATAATATCTTATTGTTTGCTCATCTCCGCGCTCTCAATGACCCATCTGTCCTCGGGGTCTGTATGTAATCAGATTCACTCAACAGTGCAGGCTGCAGTTCAGGTCTTGACCAGTAGAGGCCACAAAAAAGTTCTAACAAGGCCACATCCCTTCAATCATGGTTGGTCTTCCTCTTTCAGTGAAAGAGCCCAATGATAAATCTGTACTGTTTCCTTCTTATAAATCCTCTTCATTCGTCTTTGCTGTGTACCACAAAGATATGGTAGATTACACAAGTGACTCAATGGGATGTGAATATGACTGGAGAGAGTGTAACTCATTGGTGACCCTTTACCAGCTGTCAGGGAAATTCCCCCAATCCAATACAGTTGAGAGTTTTGAGTTACACTGTCAATGCCTGCAGATCCAAAGAGAAGTGTACAGGTATGGATACGCACAGGGTGGTTAGGATACCAGGCCTGCGGTGCAGCTGACCTCTAGCACACAGCTGAGTGTGGTGATGTCATGCAGGAAGGGGTAGACAGCACAATACAAACTTTTCAGTTTGTTGGACCGAGAGAATTCAATATTTTTTCTTCTTTTTCTTCTGCCCTTCCCCCCCCCCCCCCCCCCCCCCCCCCAAAAAAAAACGTGTGTTTATTGGAGTCCTCATAACCAAGCTATATTTTCTTTGCTCGCCTCCATTATTTTCCTCTCCGTAGTAATTTTCCCGAGGTTGCCACGACAACGCGCATGTGTTCACAATCATTTTAACAGTCGTTTTAAATGGGTCCTGCTGATGTCTGAATTATCCAATAAAAGCACAACCAATTACTGCTGAGGACAAGCTCTCCTCTGAAAGCCTTGGGAGGATTTGTACCTTGGCTTTTCTGTGGGCTTTCTAAGAGCGTCTCGTATGAAACAATGCCCCATTGTGCCCAGTGCAAGGATATATTTTGTACACTCATTGTATCAATGCTCTTGATTTGATTATGCACTTACAATGGTGCGCAGCCAATTTCTCATGTATCAGGGTGAAGTCAGCAACTCTACACAGTCTCATGCTTCTCTGGACTGCCCTCATGAAAAGGGTACATTCTGTGTGGTTTCATGACTCATTTCCTTGACTCTGATTTGATTTTGTTTGTCAATGTTTAGGTGGCAGCTGACGACTCTTTGACCCGGTCAAAGTATCTCGAATCAGTCCTTTAGTGCTCCTCATATTCCTGTCAGCACATAAGCAGGATCTTTATCTGCCTGTCTGGGTTAGACTATAAAGTGTGTGGGCTCCTTTACGGACGGCTGGAGACCTAGCAGAAAGCAGGGGCTTGGATGTACAGTATCAGTGAAAAGTGAAAAGCCCTACTGTACCCTAATTCCAACCTCCGTACATCAATGTTTGTTTTCATAATGACAAAGTATAGAAACTTTGAAATAACAATTTCCTTAAGACATCTTTTACGAGGCCTTCAGTGTAAGATAATACATCATTTTGTGTCCCTCCCTGTTTTAGAGAGTGGAATTTCAGACCAGGAGGGGCAGGAGCTGGTCATACGCCTGCATGGGTTTGTTGTAAAAGGGGCACGTTCAGATACGCAGAGCTTGTTCAGCGGTATAAACAATCATTACCTCAGGGATGTGCTCATTAAATGGCATTATTTTCTTTAACAGTTACCAGAAGAGCATTCAATTGGTCTAATTGGTTTACTGGTGAATGGGTGTCTCATTAAAAACCTGGGATTCTTGCTCAATCTATCCTTGTTTATTTGTTTATAGTACTGGTAACTCTAGCCCTGGATTTAAAAATGTGATGAGTCACACTGAAGCTCAGAGGAAAGATGATGTTCAGAGAGAGAGATTTTTTGCTTTCATAAAAAAAAAAAGTGGTCCATTCAGTTTGTTGTGAACAACTGCCTGCATGAATGTCTACAGACAAAATATAACCACAGGATCAGTCTTTCCTGGGTTTATAAAGCCTTTTATTACACAAATATACACTAACATACCTGTGGATATGGATGCCAGGGACAGCCTTTAACATCTCATAGGTGTTAGAAAGGTCTGTGGACGGGTTCAGAATCAGTTACACTTTGCATTAATGAAGTTACCTTTACCTAATCCCATACACTCTCCAGGGTGTTATACATGACAACGACCAAAGGGATTGTCAACAGGAAGGTGCCAAATCAAATGGAGCCATCAGAAACATTGTTAGCAGATGCCCATTGTCTTTTGGAGGATTACATCAGCATGCCATCAGCAGACCATTGTGACAGTAATTACAGCAGTCGGCCCCCTCCCTCTCTTGCGTTTATTTGCCTGACCCTCATCATGCCTGACCCTCCCCCCCCCCCCTCTCCCCCATCATGGTGTCAGACCTGGCTAACACCCCCCCACCACCACCCACCCACCCCTCTCCCCCACCCATACTCAGTTTAAAAAAAGGTTGACTAATCCCAGTTGAAAACAATGATGAGCTTCTAGAACACAACACTTCTCTGAGCTTCTAGAACACACAACTGCTGTGACGTTCCATAGAACACACAAAACCTCCCAAGAACATGTTTATGGATCAATATGGGATGTTGAAACTTGGCAACCACCCCAGTCAGTTCAACTAAAACGCTGACATTGGGCTCGCCAAAGAAGTTGTTTTATATCCTACCCTTGCAATGCACACTCCCCAGTGTCTTAGGCAATAAGTGGGCCAGAGCATTAACTAACGTACTTCTGCTGTCTCTGCATGGGAACAGTCACTGTGTGAGCACTGGCTAATGTCTTCCAGCTGTTCCAGTTCTGATGGCATATTCAGGTTCTTCCATTTTGCTGAGCCTCCTTGAGAAACAAAGGAGGGATTTCCTCTAGAACAGACAGACTGTGGCAGAACCAAATAATGCTCATGGTGTGTAATCAGAAGAAAAAGGAACATCCAATCGAATGTAAACTAACAGCCAGGTACCTGACCTGTCACGGCCGGGTGATCACAAGGAAAAACGGGGGGCGAGAGACGAGAGAAAGTTCCTCTCGGTCTGGGGAAGTCTGTCTGCCTTGTTGACTCTCGGGCGATGCTAAGGGGGTCCGATGGCTGAGCGGTTAGGGAGTCGGGCTATTGATCAGAAGGTTGTTGGTTCGATTCCTGGCAGTGCCAAATTACGTTGTGTCCTTGGGCAAGGCACTTCAACCTACTTGCCTCGGGGAAAATGTCCCTGTACTTACTGTAAGTCGTTCTTGATAAGACTGTCTGCTAAATGACGAAATGTACTGTAAATGTATACTGTGCCAGAGTTGATCATCACAACGCACACACTCTGGCTTTGTAATGCTTCCCTCGTGTGCTGTTTAAGGATATCACACACACACACACACACACACTATGGTGTACTGGGAAATAAATTCTGCCCTGGATGTGGCTGGCCTGGGGGGTAGAGGGGGGGAACTTGGCTCTGTGATAGTTGATGACATATGTACATAACATATGTCAGGTGATCCTAAACACACTCCAAGGTTTTTGCAACGGAAAACTGCATCTGTCCACTCCAGCACGTTTTTTGGAAATAACAATATCCAACACTCAAACCCTCTAACCCCAAGAAAGTTCATAAAACATTGTGAATAAGGCATTGTAAACACAGTAATAATTTAATCACACACTTTAAAGCAAACTATCCTTGTCTGATGAAGAGACGTATGTGGAAAAGGTCGTAGTTCAACCTATCAATTTGTGTTTGGTGAGATAGCATCATTTCAGAGATGAGAGTTTGGTCGCATTCTCAATTTGGGGTGATTACATTCCAGAGGGATGATTTATAGTTGGATATATTCTGTATGAAAAAACGGGGCTTGGTAAGAAATTGCACTTTTCTGTCTTCACAAAGGCAGTGTTCTCCGCTACTGACTGTGTCCTTGAAACCAAAGAAAAACAGAGGGCTTGTTATGCCTTACTGAATAAAAACAACAAAAGATAGACAAGGTCTTTTTACTTCATGACTCGAAGACAACAAAAAGGGTACAAGTGAAGTGATCCGAAGACGGAAACTCAACGTCGCCAAAGACAGAAATACCACAGAAAACCAAAGGCCTAAAATCTGTTAAGATCATGTATTTTTATGAAAGCAACTGTTCCCAGCTGAAAGGAATCATGTCCTATGTCCTCATTAACCTTTTTCACCACGCACACACGCACACACACACACACACATTCGCAGACACACAAATATGCACACACCCACACAAAAGTGTCTCCTGCATCTTTTCCTTTCATGAAGGAAGACGAAAATATCACATCTGATCAGATAACAAACACAAGGCAACAAAGTAAATCAAACAACTTAATTTTGTGCTTTGTGAAGTACATAAATCATCTGACAAGGTGAGAGGATTTGTGTGTGTGTGTGTGTGCAGATGTGTGTGGTGGGTGGTATTTGTGGGTGTCTATATGGGTGTGTGTGTCTATGTGTGTGTTTGTGTGTCTCTGTATGTGTGTGTGCGAAAGTCAGAGAGTGGTGAGATTGAGCGCCTTGTCCATCCTGCCTCACAATAAACAGTTTGTTTCCCAGGAGCACCCCTCATGTTCCTGTTGTTGCCTACGTGGCAGCTCACTGGGAAACGTCCTGGACTCTATTGTCTTGGAGGTCGAAGGTCACAGGATGCCCCTAAAGGCCTAAAGGGGGAGGTGAGGGGTTGGCGTGAAACATGAAAAAAAAGAGAGAATAAGTAAAAAAAGTGTTCCCTTTCGCTCTTGTCTTTCGCTTTCTCTCCAGAACACCGGCGTTTCAAGAGTTTCAGGAAACTCAAAGCAGGGTTTTGAAAATACAATAGGACGACTGACCGTTTCATTATAAACTTCCTGATTGCCTGTGGTCAGTTTGCCATTAGTGTTCTCTCTTTGCAGCCTTTGTGTGTCTTTGTGAGGTCTTTCAGTATGGTGATTTTCTTCCATGAGGCACATAGTACACATGCTTTTCCACAGAACTGAGGATTGGGCTTCTTGACTGGCAAATTGGAGGGAGGCAGTCCATTAGACAGAAGAAGTATGAGATGCTTGTTTCTGTCTTGTATTTCTGCAGAGTTGTGTCTCAGCTGAGACTTTCTGTGTAGCCCATCTAAAACAATCGAGAAAACTGTAAAAGAGCAGTCTAATCATCTGAATATCAAACGTAACATCCCACCATGTGGTGAAGATAGCTTTTGAATTACGTAACACCGGAACATAACAAAAAAGTACTGAAACGCATCACATCTACGCAGGAAAAAAATAAGTCCCACTAGATTTAGACTATGACACACACAGCAAACCGAGCACTTTGTATCATTTGGTATCGCAGTCGTGATGAAGAAGGTGTTTGTTAAAGTGATGATTCACTACATTGTGAGCTCCGTGACTCCATGCAGAAAGCCATAGGCCTTTCTCCAGGCAGCGGGCTACGTGGAGCCATTACGTGCCTGGTTAGGGTGCTCCTTCTTGGGCTGGAGATACTGAGGGGGCCTGCAGGCAACCCACCGGGAAGAGAAAGAAGTGTGTGGTGGATGGAAGCGGATATAACGTGAAGAATTGTACGTGTGTGTTTGTGTGTGTGTGTGTGAGGGTTTTCATGCATACGCGTGTGTGTCAAAGTGAATTTCAAATAAAAACCGCATCAATATTAAAAACTATGTTAAAAACATTCTATTTGATTTGTTGGGGGAAGAAGTGAATTATCTATCTCCCACTTAGTCCAGTCCTGGGTAACCCACCTGGATTCTGTACACTTGAACCGTAGAGATTTAGAGCCCTCCAGCCTGTCCTTAGGGCCCTGTCTGGAGGGATTAACATGAGGCTGTGTGCTGGACATTCTCACAGACACATTCATCTTGTTTATGGAGCAAGGATGCAGCAGTGTGTGATATTCCAGATGCTCATTGGCCAAAGTTTCATCAGCTTGGTGCATGGTCTGGTGGTGTTATCTGAAGAATATGACACGTGAAGCGTGTTTCTGACCGCATTTTAAGGCTGGATGTCGATCTATCATTCGGTATGCCATAAGGAATGGCTTCTTACGTTTATAAATTCAGTGGCTACCACACAATGGTTACAGGTCATTCAGTGGATTCTCAAATGCTTTGATTGGTGGATGACGATCCCTTTCTGCTCGTGAAGAACAGGCGTGAGCAAAGTGCTGGGTGAAGCGACCGAGCTTGTGGGAGCAGAACGCGATGAAGCTTAGGTGTCACTTACGATGCCTCTCATCTTCTGTCCACGGGCCATTCTGATGCCGAAGCTTGGAGTTTGTGTTACAGTTCTAGAATGTTCCTGGAGGCCTGACCCTCACCCTCTCAACTGATGCCTCACCCGGTCTTTGGAGTCAGTTGGAGGCCGGTGATTTGGAAGAAGTGACAGCTGGACATGTTTTTGGGGGCCTGCGGTATCGTTTGGTTTCCTGTCTAACTGAAAAGAAACAGATCTGAGAGATGAACTGTAAATATTGGACGATGGCTTCGTCTGTGCGTCAGTGCAGCCCAGCCCCCATCAGACTAGTTCGGTGACCGGTCTGGTAGGTTTGCCCTCAACTATCCTAGTCCCTGGAGTTGTCAGGAGGAGTCGGTGTCATGAATGTGTGTGGCTATCTGGCCGATCTAGGTATGCTAGCTATCTACTATCAGAGCGTGGTTCGAATGTTCTCCTTGCACTTTGACCCTTCGGTATTCATTTCCTGCTCCGGTGTGTTTTTAAGTCGACGGCTGGATCTGGCACGAGTTGGTTCCCTGCTTCCCTCACTCACTCAAATGCCGGGCTGCGTTTTCTCTCTTTACGACCGAATAAATCTGACCGGTGCCAAAGTACCAAAAAAAAAAAAACGGGATTAAAATTCCCCTTTTGCTGTCTTGAGGACCGCAGCTGCAGAGGTCTGTTTGTTTTCCAGAGGAAGGTCCAGCTGCAGGCAGAGTGTTTGAGAGAGGCAGGCTAGAGCTAAACAGAAATTACTTTATTTTTATTGGCACATTTTAAGCTCTTTCACCAAGTGATAATTGCGTTGCAGAATAAGTAGTGAAATAACAGTCTGGTTAAAAACAGTTTTCCTCGCGCACAAATATGTTTTCAGTTAGGACGCTAAGCACTTTAGACGCCTTGTTGCTGTTGTTGTTTATTGTCTAACAGTGGTGCTTTGACGCAGCAGTCAACGTTAATGATGTGAAAACAGTTAGTTTGAATCTGAGGGTACAAGCCACATAGAAATATAAGTACACCAACAACTGAATGACAACACAATATTCCTTGGGTGTATATGCAAGGGACTTGGCTCTCTGGACACACTGGATTGAGAGAGAGAACGAGAAAGAGAGAGAGAGAAAGAGAGAGAGAGAGAGCGAGAGAGAGAGAGAGAGAGAGAGAGAGAGGGTGAGGTGGCAAAGTCTGTGACACAAGTGGGGCACTTGCAGGAATGTGGAGCAGCAGGTACGACACGTCTAAGGGAGACTATCTCCTCTGCCATTGGACGTTCCGACGGTTAACTTGTGAAGGCAGGCTGAACGTCAACAGGCATGACCACTCAGCAATTTTATATGGCATTCTTCCTCACTGAGTCCATCCCATGAATATCTTTCATGGTCCTGAGAAGAGTGGAGAGGAGGGGAGAGAGGGGTGAGCTCAACGCGAAAAACTTCTCTGATTATCCTGACGTGTCTTACCAAGACAGCATCCCCATGCCAGAAGAGTCATTCAATACCAGAACAGAAAAACAATAAGACCAAAAACTTCAGCAAACAAGATCTGACTGTATCGTCCTGCAACAACAGAAAATAACCGCTTAAGGTTGTTTTTTTTCACAACCAAGTGTGTACCCTGAGCTAATAAATTCGACAACATCTGTGATGAGGGTAAAGAGATTTTTTCCTGTTCACATTAGCTTGGTCTAACCGACCCTCGGAGAGAGGCCAGGAATAACAGCAAGACTTATTTTCCACAACAAGCATTCCCTCCACACCCAAACCCACAGCTGTAGACAAACTATCGGACTCCTGTGGAGGATAA
This sequence comes from Hypomesus transpacificus, assembly GCF_021917145.1. Classification (NCBI taxonomy): domain Eukaryota; kingdom Metazoa; phylum Chordata; class Actinopteri; order Osmeriformes; family Osmeridae; genus Hypomesus; species Hypomesus transpacificus. Next base: position 49,506 of record NW_025813907.1, read on the forward strand.
GGTACATGCCAGACAAAGGTAATGAGATTCTATGGAGTTTTACACTCGAACAAATAAAGATGATGGCTTCCAGATCTCGTGCTTTATACCAAGTGACTGTATTCTGGACATGGACCTCTCCACGTAAAATATGTAACGATAAAAAAGACAAAACGGGTTAAAAAAAAAAGCAATCCACGAGGGAAATGAGAACTACCATAAAGTCGAAGCATCTGTGCTTTCTCCTAGATTCGCATTAACAAAAAAAATTATGATAAAACGACAGGGACACTAAAAATATGCATGAGACTTGCGGTGCAGTTTCCCAAGGCCAAAGAAAGGAAATAGCATGACAGTCTCTCCCTGACCTCTTTCCAACCCCCCAGTAGCCTCCCTGCACCCCCCCCACTGGGGAGCCTGTCTCTATGTGTAAAACAGTCAGCCAGCATCCTGGAAACTGGAGACCCACAAAAACAGAGGACACGAGGAAGCCCAGAGTGGCCGTGCGAGGAGCGCTCCCATAATCCACAGGCCCAACGCACCAGGCACACCGAGCAGGCGGCCCAGCTGATAGCATTGTGATGCAGACTTAGCCACAAAGCAGTGTGGGCATTGTTGTCTTTGAGAGAGCAAAGCAGCTTCGGCCAAGGCCCGCTGGTGTGGCGGTCACTTCTTTGCACGAGTGTTTGCTCCAGACTCCTTGTTGACACACAGGGCAGGTGCAGTGGCTCTCTGCTCAACCACAGCTACGGCTCCCGATGACCCCCACGCACCCCCCCCCCCCCCCCCCCCCCTTCCACCTCCCCGGACCCTCACCCCCCTCAAAGCGCTACCACGCACGCAGGCATGCACGCCGCACACGCACCGAAGCCGGGATATCACAAGACTGCTGGTTTAGGACGGACAAAGACAAATCGACCATTTTCTTGAATATCTCGGCCACAATCAGAAAGGCATTGCTGGGTTAACACAGGGCCCACAGAGGTGAAAACAAAGGGTGGATTCTTCTGCTCGGAGGATTGCTATGGGAAATGGCAGGGATGCCAGCGTTGATAAGTGACCGAGAGGCTCGAGTTACTTCCAGCTGTCTACAGCCATCCATGCCTCGGCCCAAGTTTCATACATAATGCAAACCATCTCGTGCACGTAAAACTCATAAAAAATCTGGAGGACGTATTAAATAAAGTCAACAGCCTCTCGCTCCTGTAGGGGTTACATCACAGGAAAGGACCTCCAGTTCTCTGAGGAACTGTGCAGTGCATCCTCAGCTGAGATAACACAGACCGTTAAACACTGCGGCCTTGTAACCAGTCACGTTAACTGGATCAATAAAACGTCTCATGGTATTTATAGATGAGTAGACTATCATGAAGATCCATAGATGGGCTGGTTCAATGTGTGCCTGCTCCAAGTCCTGTATATCTCATTTATGTGTGTGCTAACTGCTGTTAAATGGAGTTATTTACATTTAGTCATTTAGCAGACGCTCTTATCCAAAGAGACTTACTGTAAGTTCAGGGACATTCCCCCCCGAGGCAAGTAGGGTGAAGTGCCTACACAACGTCAATCGCACGTCCAGGAAGTGAACCGGCAACCTTCTGATTGGTAGATCGATTCCCTAACCGCTCAGCCATCTGACCCATCTGATTAATTATACCGGAATGAACTGAATACTGACTAATACGTTCTGTACAAGACAACACTTTTGCGGTTTAAAAATAACATCTGATGCCAGACATGTGACAATTGGGTCATGAGTTGGTCATCAGTGACGCAGTGACCAGCACACTCTTAGGGAGTTTTGCATGCGCTACACCTGGGGGAGTCTGATGCACGATCGTTCACCAGGGACAAACAGGGTTATGGGGAAAACAAGCGGAGTACTGCATTAACATCACCTCAATGCCGGCGAGGGCCTCTTCCTGTCCATTTGGAAAATATAAGGACGTTTTCAAGAGGCCGCTCACTCAGAAGGAGAGTGCATTTGGCAGGCTTTGAAGTTCACAGAAATAATGTTCCTTAAAAGCCTCCTCTCCAACACAGAGACTGCGAGCAGGTAGTTCAATCAAAGCCCTGCGCACTTGTAGGCAACCCACAATGGAGCACACACTGATACATGTTTGATCTTCATTCCCCCCCCCCTCATCTTGACAATCTTTTAGGGAGTCCTTTAATTTAGCACGCTCTGTGTCAGAAGAAATCAGAGAGAGAGAGGGAGAGAGATAGAGAGGGGGAGGGAGACATGGAGACAGAGAGAAAGAGAGAGAGAGAGAGAGAGAGAGAGAGAGAGAGAGAGAGAGAGAGAGAGAGAGAGAGAGAGAGAGAGAGAGAGAGAGAGAGAGAGAGAGAGAGAGAGAGAGAGAGAGAGAGAGAATGTACTCATTCTATAGCTACAAATTGGCTTTAAATTGGTCAAATCATATTTGCTCCTTCTCGTGCATTTTGTCTGAGTTGAAAAGCTTTCGTTGCTCTTCCTTGTATATGTTGTGTGAGTCGAAAGGCTTTTGCTTCGATGCGTTGTAATTGTGCAGGGCAGGTATCTAAACAAGCACGTGAATGCTGCGAGGGAGTCCTCGCATTGTAACACAAACCTCAAACAGAAACAGAAGAGATCTGAAACTCTGAACACTGAAACACTGTATTTTATTTCAAGTCGTCTCCTGGTTCATTGTCTCAGTTCCACCCTCGGGGTAATAAAACCTGTCATCTAATATAGTGTTTTCGCACAATCGTAAATACCATACACACCCATAGCATCTTAAAAAAAAGCTCCTTTCTTTCGGGAAAACGGATATGATGTTACTTAGTAATGAAATGCATGATGGCATGAGACATGAGGCTGCCACGCCCGGCCAGCGCTGGAGAAGAGATGGGAGGACGAGAAGCCAGGGTGGATTTGATCCAGCTGTGATGCAGCCTCCACCAGATTTACCAGAGGGAGCGTGGCCTTGATCACTGATCAGGAAACTAGGATTCAAGAAGACTTTGAAATCGTAAACGATGGATTGAGATTTTAATCTGAGGAAGGTTGACAGAGTAAAAGGATGTAGTGATGAGTGCAGTCAAACTCGCCTGCAATTGCTCTTCAACATAGGAAGCAGGACATGCGAGTCTAAGAATAAATGGGTTCTCAATTGCCGTGTTGTGTTCCCTGTAACACAACACAGAGAGCAGTGCCTCAAACATCTCAAAAACAGTGAGAAAAAACTTGTGAGGGGGGAATTAGCTGTGAATTAAGCACCACTTTGATCAGAAACTGATTGACCGCAGGTTGGCAAGACATGAAAGGATGACCTTGAATTCGTCAAAGCAAGGATGGCACACCTACTGCCGCTCCACTCTTCAGTCACCACACATGCCTGCACACACACAAACACATTTCCAAACAAACGCAAAAAAACATCCAGTACATATGCTATACTCTCTCTCTCTCACTCTCTCTCTCACTCCCTATATTTTCTGTGGGAAACACTGGAGACATAGTCACGTTCGACAAGCCGGAGTCGAGAGGAGAAACTTCAAAGTAAGGCAGATGCAGGGACAGCACCCTCTGAATAAATTTTCTGGCCACCAGTCGATCTGCCCTCGGGCTAAGATTGTGGCTGTTCGCATCTCTCCTGACCTCTCATCAGCTCCCAGTTAAAACGAATCCTCCAGGAACACGCGAGCCAAAGAGAGAGCTGGAATGATCGAAGCATTCTAGAAGGGCATATAAGAAGCATTCTAGAAGGGCATATAAGAAACATTCTAGAAGGGCATTTAAGAAGAGGCTGTACACAGCCTTACTGGGAACACAGGAACACAGGAACACAGGAACACAGTGCAGAACAGCTGTAATCCAATTTGATGTACACATTGTAGAGGTAATTTAGTATTCATTGTGTCAGAAAGGTGCCCTTGCATGGCACACTATTATTCATAGTTGTACGGCCGCTCGGGCAGCGGCACTATTTTTGTGTTCTTACGTTTCGCTCAGGAGCAGACAGGCGTTTGTGTCTGTTTGTGTCACTATGCTGAGTTTTCAAGGATAATTTCATTATTGATTCAATAAATCATTTATAAGTGTTGCATAGTGTGTGAGCAACAGTGAATATGAAGGTAATTACGTCTTCAGGGACACTGTCAATCCTTTCCTTACACATTTATATTTACATATACTGTCATACTTCATACAGAGTTTACTCGTGTGAAAATATGAACTACTATAGTAATACCTCACTGAAAATTACGTCCAATTTCATATTATATGCATGCCAGCAGATATTAAATAGTTTAGTGGGAGTAACTTTTGTGGTTATGTTATCATTTTGGAACATCTTTATGGGATCCATGTATTATATTCTCCACCTGTGTGCATGGTGGACTGCAGGGGGACATAGATACAGACCCCTGGGGGCTAGTATTCACCTGAGCTGTGTGGAAATCTAGACCAGGGCTCTTTTGTTCAAGATCACCGTACACACATTTCATAATGATACAGTCCGAATGTGCAAACACATGCACAATCTTTCTCCCTCACACACACACACACACACGCATGCATACAAGCTGACTCTCATGCACAACCCACGCACCCACACACTCTTTCTCTGTCTTTCACACGCACACTCTCACACACACACACACACCAACCTACACACACACACCGACCTACACACACACTCTTTCTCTGTCTTTCACACGCACACTCTCTCACACACACACACACACACACACACACCAACCTACACACACACACCAACCTACACACACACACCGACCTACACACACACTCTTTCTCTGTCTTTCACACGCACACTCTCTCACACACACACACACACACACACACCAACCTACACACACACACCAACCTACACACACACACCAACCTACACACACACACCAACCTGCACACACACACCAACCTACACACACACACCGACCTACACACACACTCTTTCTCTGGCTCCAGCTCTCTCATACACACAAACACCCAGGGGAAGCAGGGCTCTAATGAGGCCCGTGGAGACCCTGCTGCACTGTCAATCAAACCTGGGCTTGCTGACACGCGGTCGACAACATCAATGAGATTTCTCCAAGACAGAGGGAAGCCTGTCAAATTGCATCATAGAGAGGAGAATTGGAAGTCCATAGGAGTTTCAATGAGAAAGGTGAAAGCAGAGCAAAAAGAGGATGTGGGAGGGAGAACAAAAAGAGAAAGAGAGAGAGATGGAGATGGAGAGAGAGAGAGAGAGAGAGAGAGAGAGAGGGGGGGGGGGGAGAGAGAGATGGAGAGAGAGAGAGATAGAGATAGAGAGAGGGGAGGGGGGGGAGAGAGAGGGGGAGAGAGAGAGGGGGGGAGAGAAAGAGAGGGGGGGGAAAGAGAGGGGGGGGGAGAGAGAGAGGGGGGAGAGAGAGATGGAGAGAGAGAGGGGGGGGATAGAGAGAGAGAGAGGGGGGGGAGAGAGGGGGGGGGGGAGAGAGAGAGAGAGAGAGAGAGAGAGAGAGAGAGAGAGAGAGAGAGAGAGAGAGAGAGAGAGAGAGAGAGAGAGAAAAGAGGGGAAAAGGTAAAAACAATAGAGGAGAGAGAGAGGGAGAAATTGGGGGGAAAAAGTTCAAAACCGTTCAAAAACTGTTCATATCTTCAGGTCTGTTCGTAAAAAATCATTTAATGACCTATATCCCTCATGAGGAGGAGTCAAATGGGCCAAAGTTTCTCTCAGCGAAAAAAAAAGACCAGACTGAGCTCTGTCTGTCAGTAGTGTGATGATAGTTACACTCATCTCACCAGAAGAGAAACACCAGCGTGGAGACGTGAGGCCTCCATAGAGTCTCCTCCAGGTTGAGGCTTGCATCACCAAAGCAGGCTTCCAGTGCTTCCAGTCTTACCAACGGTTTCCTGGCTCTATTGGCCTGGGCCTGTCCTTCCCCATTGTATTGCCCTAGGACACACGCTTAAAAACAATTAGCATGGCGACAAGTAATAAAAACTCCTATTGCAAGCCTGTTCAGTATCACACTGCTGTGGGTTACACGGTTGCCGGCAGCTTAACTTGGGAGAAAGGACTGGCAGACAATGGTGCAGAACCTAACATACACGCTTCGTAGTAAGTGAACCTACCCAGTGAAGGATCGTCTTAGATTGTAGACCTCTCATGTGTGGACCCGAAAAGGAATTAAACAAATATATGACAGCATTTACTCAGAGCGGGTCATCTCTTTATCAGCCTATCTCTCTCTGACATAATAAAAAGCAATACATATGCGACAACAATAATAACTGTTGTTAAATATTAACAGCCGTATTTAAAGTAACAGGAAGTTCAGATATTGGAAGCCCAAGTTAAAATTGTGAAACTGCTCCTTTAAGCAACCCGACTTGGCCATGGTGAATGAAGTGTCGTTTTTCAGCGCTAACTAACTCCTCCTCTGCTCTCTGAATAAGCTGCGCTTTTCTTCCACTTCAACAGCCAAGTAGTTTTGGAGCGCATTCACCGTCAGCTAATCTGGAGGGAGCGAGCACATTTCGATCAACCAGAAAATACTGTTATTTTGTGGCGGGTATACTTTGACAGCTGAGAAACCAAGACATTCAATCGCATTGTAAACTTTGAAAAGTAAGCAAATAGTATTTGTCGAAACTACGAACAAACTTTATCTTGCTTCGACTCGTGCGTAAAACAAATAGATACAACTCATTTTTTCCCGAAGAAGTAAAGCTGTTTACTTATGCATAATGTTAGGTGAAATCGGACGTCACCATTGAAATTCAATCGTTCAGTTTTCAATTGCTTTTTAGCTTCCCAGGAGGACTGGTGGACTCGCATTCTTCAGCACCATACGGAGAGACAGGGCTACAAGTAACTCACTGTGAAGAGTGGAGAAGAAACTTTGTGAAGTCGCCTTATCCAGCTGTCGGCGCCTTATTTGATTCATTTTTTAATTTGTGGATTATTGGAGAAATTATCATCATGGAAAAGTGGGATATAATTCATTGTATCAAAATGGAGATTTGAAAACGTGGCATTGTTTGTATACGGCCGTTGTTCAGTTTATTTCAGTCTGTGAACTGGAGTAGGCTAAGGACAACGTTTCTTCCTTAGAGAACGGACTGTACGAGTGATCACATATTATTCTTGTAGCTTCATAGTTGGGGACAGTTGCATTAGCAAACATGCCACAGCTCAATGGAGGCGGGGGGGATGACCTGGGGGCAAATGATGAAATGATACCTTTCAAAGACGAGGGCGAGCAAGAGGAGAAAATTTCAGAAAATGTATCCGCAGAACGGGATTTGGATGATGTTAAATCTTCTTTAGTGAACGAATCGGAAAACAACAGCAGCTCTTCAGACTCAGAGGTAACATTTGTTGCACTGGGAAAAAAAGATACATTGAGCGTAAACTGTTTATTTGTCCTAATCAAACAGTTTCACAACATTATTGAGGTTTTTCATATTTTTATAATTTTGTTTATTATTCTAGCAAGCAGAGAGGCGTCCACTACCAAGACCAGATTTAGAAAGTTACGAGAAAACCAGAGATTACTTCAGCGAAGGTAAAAACTTTTATCACGTGCACAACAGACTGGATTGGAAGCGTAGTTTCAGTTGCATTGAAAATACTGCTTTCAAACTGTAAATGTAATTGTCATGCTCTTGTCCCCATAGCACTAAGAAGACAGCAAGATGGTGGCTTTTTCAAAAGCCCTCATTATCCTGGCTACCCATTTCTAATGATCCCTGATCTTACCAACCACTACATTTCCAATGGCTCCCTGTCGCCGAGTGCGAGAACGGTGAGTGTCCGCCACAAACCGAGGCCACAATGTAACAACTGCGTTACGATGCGGACAGGTCCACTGCCATACTCCGATGGCATGCGTAAAAGTTAGTTCTGCACAAGTACACCGCCATATTCCTCCCGAGCGGCTCCTCAAGGAGTAAACCACTTCTTTGTTCTTTAGGGACTTTTCTTATGTCAGTCTTCAAAAACTATATAACCATAACACATACTAAACTCGATACCCTTTTTAGGCTATATCATTTAGAAAGGCAATAGAAGAGTTGATCAGTCAGAAGTGGCTTTGGTTTTGTATGATTATTATTTTTTTTAAGTGTAATTGAAAAACAATTTATTGCTAGATTTTCTTTCGTGGCAATTGTGTTGGTTGAATGTATAGTAACATTGTCTTAATCTGGGAAGATATCTTCACTGTGCTGTATTAGGATATAATTCTGATAATAAATTCTGGATTTGTAAGTGACGTTTTTCAACATTTTGTGTAATTTACACTTGGTTTATTTTCCTAATTAGCTATGTAGGTTAATAACAAGCAATGAAATGTCAATGACATGTTCATATGAGTACTAAGTCTTAAGGATGCTGCTTCAGTATAGTGTTTACTGTTAAAGTCTGAGGCCTGGTCCATTTAAACTGTGGTTTACTACATGTGTACGCTCATAGTGCACCTTAATTTCATATTAATTTCAACCACATTTAAGATCAGGAGTGATCTTTCCCATGCCAACAACTGCCACTGAAGAACCGTTCGGTTGATCCAAACGCCTAATGGACACAGCTTCATTGTTGTTGAGAGCATTTTCACCCCCCCCCCCCAAAAAAAAAGCTTCATTTTTTGGTGGTGGTGGGGGGGGGGAAGCAGTCGAACATTTGACTGAAAAGCATTCCCCCCCCCCGCCCCCCCCACAGCCCCCTTCCTCTTTTCTGTCAGCTTTTCTCTGTCCCAAACACAGACTCCTCAGCCAGTCTTTACCTTCTATTCAATTAGAGAGGCGTTAGTTGACCATTGTTATTCAGAGCAGGCTCTTGATGACTTCATTGGAGGTCTCCAATGGTGCTCATTAACTAAATGGCTACTCTCCTCACTCTAGATACTGCATACCCCTACAGAGATCCCCCCCCTTTGTCCCCAAAGCCATGAGGTTTTTGTAGAGATAACAATATGCATACATTAGTTGGATTTAGGAAACATAATTGTTCTCAGACATTAGTTATTTAAGCTTGTTAATGGTTTTCTCACTTGGGGTCGGTTGGAGCCATTTGGGTTGAACCAAATTGCTGTCACCTTCCTGGTCCATGTGCTGTTTTTAGTCTCATACATCTCTTTGGATGTATGGGGTCGAAGGAAATGGTTAAATACTATTTATTTATACACGTGGAATATTTTAAACAGTAAGGCATGATTATTTAGAAATAATGTTTGTCGGTTTTCAGATGAACAATTTTTTTTTTCAAACCGAGTTTGCATATTTACCTAATCATTGTTTACACAGAAAGCTTCAACTTTGAACTGAACATTTAGCAGAGTCTTGATTAAATATCCATCTTATTTAGTCGCATTGTGAGAGTGGAGCGACGACACAGCAATAACCTCTAGCTGCACTTCTGGATGTTTCTCTTGTGTCTCTCACAAAACCGTCTGGAACCAGGAACCTCACTTCCTTACGGTTAGGGTTCTGTTCAGGAAAACAAACAACCCCTGAAAGAAAAAGCTCGTTATCGGGTCAAGTTTCCAGATTTTACAGCTTCAAAAAATAACAATGATACCAATTCTGAATTTAACCTTTAAGCTGCCACATTTCATGAGAAATATAAAATGAGGTTGATGAGATGGATTTAACCTACTCTGTCAATCAGCATCACGTGTGGTAAAACATTGAGACAATGACCAGCTGGCTGGCATACAGTAGAGATTTACTGCGCAAACCACATTAAGCTTTGATGGCATGTTTACTGCAGAAGCTCTTATCAAAACTGAAGAAAACATTCTCATGATTGCTCTAAACTAAATGCTTTGAATTTGAATAATTGGATGTTGAACTCAATCTGTCCCCCCTCCCCCCCTCATAGACTAACAGTTTTTAGAGTCAGTTTGCTAATTTAGACAGAGTAAGATTCAGCTGTTGTGACCGATAGTATTTGCCATTGGTCCGCATAAACATTGGGTCAACAAGTTAGCTTAGCTAATGAGGTCAGCAGTGATGTTTGCACTGAGCATTTGCTCTTTATATTACCAGGCACCTTGATTGGTTGACTTAATGGAGAGTGCTAGACTGTTGTGCTGCTACCCCAGGCTTTGACATCCATATGTTTCTCCATAGAGGATAAGAGCTGTTGAGGTTGATTAAGTTGCGTTAGATGAATGTGTGCATATATATGCATGTGAGTAGAGAGAAAAGTCTCTCCTCAGGATTTGACGGATAAGAGTCCGGGTTAGAGCTCTCAAACAGAATGGCTAATTTGCCTGAAGTTGGATATTTTTTTAGTCCAAAGAGTAGAGTTGGCTTTATGGTTTGTGAAGTAAATATTTTGCAGTTGTACTCTCAAAAGGGCAAATTGTATCTAGCTTTTTATGGGGTAATGGAAATTTTGTCTAGTTTATTTTGTTGTTGCATTGCTTTGCAGCCGTCTCTAACAAAGATGGAGTAGGGATGGATTATGAGGAACACAATGTGTTTAATGTGCCTGAGGAGAACTGAGCTAGTCAGACAAGTCTTTTCATCTCATGATGTGTCGGTGGTCATGTTCCCCCTTCCGGTCTCCTAACAACACAATGATTAAAACCCCATCCGCATTTTGTATACTGTTTTAGTTTTTTCGCCTTCTGCACGTCGAATGTAATATCCCTGCACGTTAAACTGTGATATCTGCATGACATGCTGAGCTAGGCAGGCCTGTATGTGGCAACCCTGGGATGTGCAAAGTGAGGGACTGGAGGCAGTGCAGGAGTCCCCAGGGGGCCCAAACCATAACTGATTTAAAGCCTGTTCTGTGTCGAAATTCCACTGTAATCCACGGAGAGTTGGAAGAGGAAGGCTGTATTGTACCGAGTTGTTTCTCCAGACTGCTGTCATGGGTGAAGGAGACAGTCTGTTCTGGCTGGAACGTCAGTACGCTGTTGTTTCGAAGGTCTTGTGTCCATAAACGGGATATATTCTGACCGGGCCGGCCCGCTGAAGGAAATATGCACAATTACAGGTTTCGCCGATTGTCAGATCCCTATTTTGTCACTTACTTCCCTCTTTGCTAGTGTCTTAAAAGCTGTAGTTGCTGGATTGTAAAATGTCATATTATGTTTGCCTGTCATATTACACATTCAAGTCATTATTTGGGTCCTTTTGATTCCACAAATGTAATAGAGACTGTTCTGAAATGAGGTTTTGTTGTTCGAGATACAACATAATCTCTCAGACAGAGAACTGAGTCTATTGTACCGCAGTGCAGATTACTCACTCAGTACAACACAGGACAGCCCAGAGTGAAATACCTCATGCGTGTGAGAGATGGCAGGTGAGTGAGAGGGCTTAGTCAGTCAAATAAACATTCATCAAGCGCATAGAGGGACATTAGATAGACCATGTAAGGTAGTCAATCAGTCTGTCGTAACTTTTTGTTTTGAATTCACATCTTTTGTCTCGTCCACACGTTGGTTTCTAAAATCTCGGGGCTATGGCGTTTTGTTTCCAGTTTGTCTGGTGGTTTTGGTGGTAAAATGTGTAGACAAAGAAAAAGTAAATAGTGACATTGTCCTGTGAAATAAAAAGGACCTCTCCTTGCATAAGCAAACAGTGCTGGTGTGGAGTTGACTTCTCATCATGCTGCTCACTTGTCTTTTCTACTCACCTTGCAGTGTGTGTGTGTGTGTGTGTGTGTGTGTGTGAGTGTGTGTGTGTAAATACGTAGTTATGTATAGGTGAATGTGTAGGAGTATATGTGTGGGAGAGTACATGTGTGTGTGTGTGTGTGTGTGTGCTGGGCTACAGTAGTAACAGTGTATAGGACTCCGGTTTTGACAAGCCTCAGCGCTGTGGGGGCCACTGCTGAAAGTAATCTGTATGTTAGCTTGCAAATATTTTTTCACCAAGCACTGTGTAAACAGAGCTAACATTTTTGACTAGATTTATGTTTTGGAAAGGTTTTTTTCTTCAAAGCCAAACAAATCTACATCAATTAAGTGGCAGTATTTTGGGAAAAAGCTTGTATTCACCATGAAAATGTCAGGGCCTGCTTACATCTCAACTCTAAAATTATGAATTAATTATGACGGATTTCTAGACTTTCATAGGAGTATTTCCAACAATATTGGAGCATACTGCAATGCAATGATGCCAACCAGATCTGGGTATTCGTATTTGTATTGATTTGAGTGCTGATTGCTGTATTGATTTGCATTCACAGCAATGGAAGTTTTGTATTTCAGATTTTTGGGGGCAAAATCTCGCCCCAGCTAACTTTCTCTCAGACGAAGGATGAATATTGGCATTTGCATGTTACACTCAGTTTCAACGATGTTGCTACTGAGTTCATAACAGCGCTGGTGCAGAAATGTGTGAAAGGCTGCCAGTCCTGGTCTCTATTCCTCCCTGTTGGGTCTCTGTGGGAAGTAGGAGCTGGCGTCAAAACCTCCCGCCACCCCTCGCCTGCTAGCTCACCACCTACCCTCCCTCCCTCCTGCCATTAGAAATTCTGTTTATAGCCATCTCTGGCTTCTCAAGAGCAGAGCCCATCAGGAGAATCTCAGCGCCCTTTGAGGAAAGGATAACCGAACCCTCCCCTCTCCTGCCCCGCACTCCCTGCGTTCTGTGACATCAATGAATCCCTTTGAAGTGCCAAGATGAATATGTGTGCAAAAGTGTTTTTATCAATGTATTTATCCGAGATATGTGTTTTTCAACATTCGTTAGGTTTGGCCAGAACTAGTGCAGAGAGTTCCAGATCCGGCACAGTACATTTCCTTTAGAAAGTGAACTGTCGGACGACTTTCGGTTGAACGTTAAACATGAAAGCCTTTCGAACGACCGTTGTGAAATATTCAAGCTTTATCTAGTTTGAGCCTGGCAGTAGAAAGCAGTAGCAGTGATGCAGTTCATTACCTCACACTGGATGTACCTACAGATGAGCTACTTTTGTAAACGTGTCAACGATAAAACAGTACAGTGTGTCGTGAACCTGCTCATGCCAAGACAACAAAAAACAGTTTTGCGGCAGGAGACTGCTCTGGTCTTGTTGCTCGGTAGCGTTTGGAAACGGCCGTCAGCAGATGTGCGTTGGTTTCCTCGTCTTGGGGATGGGTCGTCATGGAGCTCCGAGCGTTGGATGAGCTAAGGCAGCAGCTATGCAGTGTGAGTCCCGGAGACAAAGGCATCAAGCCCAGCGGAGGTAAGGGCTGAGGCCTGACACCAGCAGTCACAATCTCTTCCTGAACAGCCCAGCTCAGAGCAAGGCCATACAGCTGATAATTATCACCCCAGAATGTCGTTTTTTTTTCTTTTTTCAGAAAAATATGTGGGTTCATGGAGACGGGGGGGGTTTTGGCTGGATCATATATCATGGGAATAGCAGCTGGTTGGTAAAGTGCATGTTCTGTGGAATTAAGTCCAAGGCCCCTGCTGTGGCCCCCTATAAGGCCCAAGCCCTCGATGAGGGGAGTTTGCCCCCCGATTTTATCAGGGGGGTTCTGGGTAGTAACCCCCTTCTGCTCTGGTGATGGGTCTGACGGCTGATTGATGGGTGTGGAGGGTAGCGAGGGATTGGGGGGGGGTGGGTTGGGGGGTGGAGGCGGTTGGGTGGGGAGGCAGCAGGCTTAGGTCTTCCCAGGGTCCTGTAGCGCATGGTAAAAATCTGGCCCTCACATAGCGCATCCTCGTTGACTTCTCCCAAAGAAATGTTAGCTCCCCTAATGCGTACACTAAAGTCCTCACTCCACGCTAATAAAACCTGATTGTAAGGCTTGAGGGGAGACCCCCCCCCATCCCCCCCAACGAAATAAGGTTTCATCCGTCTGGTATTCAAAACAGCTGTTTTCAGTTGAAGCTGAGCAGGCAGCATGAGAGCCAGAGAGCAGGGGAGAGGAGAGATTGTTGATGAGATGAGTTGGTGGGAGTGTAAACGAGAGGCGCTCCACTGTTCCTCCTGTCGTTATCCTGGGGTCGGCCAGCTTCCAGACCTCGAGGCTCACTCTTATCTGAGGGCTCCTCTCACTCACACGGCCCCGCTACTCTGCAGCCGACCAGAATGCCTTGCTGTTCCCTCACTGGCCAATCAGAAGGCTGCTGGAGGAGGCTATCAGATCCAGCTGCGTTCCTTGGTACCACGATAGCTATCTGGGTTTGCCTCAGTTAATTTAAAGGCTATGAAAAATGTCTTTATCAAAGCTTTTTGGCTAACCTTTAAGGACAGTAGACATGTCCCAGTCCTGTCTGACGCCGTCGTCAAACTGTAGCTGCAGATGACGGGCGCTCCGACCTGGACTAAATTAAGAAGAGGACGGGTGTCTTTCCAGGGTGCAGCTAGCTGACAGTCAGCAGAGCAGCTGTTCTTCTTGTTGAAGCAGTAAATCAGGTCGGATCCATCCGCCGGGCCGTGGCCGGGCCGGCTCCAGGCCTCTGGAGACCGGATGTAGCGCCGGCACGTTGCACCTGCACGCGCTCCACGCTCACAGGCTGGGATACCTCGGTGAAGATGTGGAGGGTCCCCACACATGCACGCACACACACACACACTCGCTCACACACTCGCTCACTCATGCACGCAGACACACACACTCGCTCACTCACACACTCGCTCACACACACTCACACACAGCTATAAGACACTCGTACTGTGTCTTCGTATCACATGACACATGATTAACGATGAACATTCGTTCCCCGTAAAGATAAATATACACTACCTTGCCAGACTTTGCAGACTTTACAGTAGATAATTTGTGGTGCTGAATTTTGGGATGTTAAAGAGGGCTCCAGTTTTACATGGGAAGACATTCTCAGCACGGTTTGATTGTGGTCGAATGCAGCCGCTGCATATACCATAAGTTCACCCTATCTTTCAGATCATAGATACATTGTAAGAGGAGTGCTTTTGAAGGAAACAATCAATTTGTTGAACCAAGGGAGTCAACAATGTTGCTGATTTGAAGTCATTTGTAGAATAATAGTACTGATGTAGAAGGACTGAGTGCTTTCAGCGCAGGGCTATAATTTGTTTCAAAGATGTTATTTGGCCAATGCTTAGCTTTTCAACATGGATGTTGTTCTAACATTCTGTTCGTCATTGCGTCACCGTGGTCTTAGCTACCTCCAGATAACCCCAATAAACCAATTGTTCTCGTTAAAGAGTCACAATGTTCCGCACAGCGTTAAATGTTATTAAAGCCACAGTAGAGACAAGTCATCTGAAATGTGTGGCTCTTTTATCTCCAGCAGGACTTGAGGATCACCTCAGTAAGATGAGATGTTTAGTGTCTGCTTCTGTTGATGAGGTATGCCAGTGCTCGTCCAAGGATCCTGACCTGCTTGGTCTCTGTTCAGAGTATTATGTCACGTTATTGATTCATGCTAAGAATAAAGGCCCTTTTTGAGTTTTTTCAGCGAAGCTTTTGGACTCTGAATGGTGTTGGGATTCCTCTCCATGCCTGTCTTGAATTATTCAGTGATTTCGTTTGTGTAGATTTGATCATATGGTTCTTTGAGGTTCCCTTATATATCTGAAGTAAAATGTTGGTAATTTTGCAGATTGTAATCCTACAACTGTGCCAGGTAAACCAGAACCACTTTGAGAACTGCCTCAGTCAAGTCCCAGTCACGATTGGCGTGATTATTCACAATGCCTGTTTTCGGATGTACAGTACTCAGCAAATGTTTTTTCTTCACGACTCTCAAGATCCTTGTGTGCGGTGGCTTGGTCCACAACTTTCCCCCAAATAATCCCTAACCCGATTTACATGGTCGTGGACAAAATCCCCCGGCTAACGTGAAAGACTTATTTGCTGCAGTTTCAGACTTGCTACATTAGAATAAAAAGATCTAATCAAGCCTATATGACATGGAGAAGGCCAAGGAGGTCTTTTGTTTGACTTGAACATGGGCTGGAAGAGCTAGCTATTGGAAACCCCTGAAGCAGGCTTTAGGGGCAGGTCTGATTCTCGTGTGAAATGGGTAAACTCTATAGCTCCCGGCTGACTTGACTTGGGCTGTATGGGTGTGTTGGCAGGGGGATCACTGGTCATGAATAGGGTCTTTGACTACCTCAGACTGGCCCTGAAAGGCAGGACAAAGAACCCAGGGCAACGGCTTAGAGCCTCACAGCTGAGCTACAGAATGCTTCACCCAGTCTTTCTCCCTCCTTGCCTGATTTAAATACTACAGTGGCTCGAAGCGGTCTGTGCGGACCAGTACTCGCATTCACTTCATCCAGCCCACACTGGCCGTCAGCCTTCCTCACTGGTTTTGTTGACGATATGCTAACGATCGTAGCATGTTGACGATATGCTAATGATCGTAGCATGTTGACAATAAGCTAATGACCGTAGCACGTTGACAATATGCTATTGATTGTTGCACGTTGACGTCATCCGCTATCAGCGACTTTTGGCGGGTCTTTGAATATGCATCAGGGAGGTGCAAACATTCTACCTCATTCTTGTTGTTTTTGTCAGTATTTTTTTTATATCGTTTTTTTCTCCATGGTTACCATTGTGTGGGTGTTCAGGTGGAAGCACAGTGTCTCAGTTTGGCGCTCATCATCCTAGTCTAAGTTGATCATTTGTTTGCCCTCAGACAACACTGAGGTGTTGGCCAATAAACGGGATGAAATCAGATCAAGAGCATGACCTCAAATTAGCCGACTTGCTTCATTACGTTGATATAGCTGTGTGTGTGCTTCTGCACGGTTTAGGAGTTGCAAAAGAGAGAGGAGGAAGGGGGGTGGAGGGGAGGGGGAGAGGAGGGGGGGGGGGGGCAGCCGGGTCGAGAAAGCCCTAAATCTTATCAACAGAGTTAATGGGTCAGTTGAGTCCTGTCCAGACACTCTCTCCCTACAGGGCGTCCTATTTCAGATGTCACTCAGAGCTTTGTTTGCCCCCGGGGTAAAGGTCGCGGGGTCAAGGTTCAGGGGCAGTTGGCCGAGTGGGCAGCTAATCCCGGGTTTCCCTCTGCGTATCCGCTCTGCTTTTCACACCCGCCCAGAGCTACGCACACACTCAGAACAATACACTTCACTGTGGCTGCTTTCATAATGGAAACTAAACAAAAAAAATCTTTTTGTTTGTTTTTTTTGTTTTTTCTTTGCAATGTTGTTAGTTGATGGGATTTTCATGGTTGTATATTTCCTCATGGATTTCATGGTGTTTTCTTGGAACTTGAGGCTTGTGAGATCTTAGTGGAAGCTGTCAGTTTCTGCTTTTCTGCAGAAAAGCTGTTGTGTTTCCCAGTTGTCCTACTTTCGCTAAGTCTCTTTCTCTAGTCACCTTTGACCTCACTTCAACAGGGTATTCATCGGACTACAGCTATCTGACTTACTATTTGCGTGCAAGAAATCGTATTGTTTGTGAGGTTTTACGTGAGAACATTTAAGCGTTATGTCAAGATCAAAATCCAGTTTCGCACCTCAGAATAATCTCACACCAGGTCTCAAAAGGTGTCTCACACTCTCAGTCCCACACCTCGAGACTTTTCTAGCCAAAGACGCCTCCCTCCCTCCTTCCTCCCCCCACCCACGGTGTCAGTCTCTCTCTGCCCTACCGCCACCCAAAAATTTCCTCCAGTCAGGCTTGTTATGCTCTTTCACGCAGACCAAAATTGCAGCTGCATGTAGAGTGGTCTGGATCACATTAGCTCAGGCGCTGTGATTTATAAATTGTTTCTCAGGCCATAAATCCCTGCTGTAATTGTGCACAAGCTCCCCCCCCCCCCCCCCCTCTCTTTCCTTCGTGAAGGCTCTCTCACACACGTTCGTACTCACACACACACGTACTTGCTGACACACACGCACTCATGCACACACACCCACACCCACAAACGTACAGTGCTTGGGTCATCCGTAATTGTTTGCAGGAGCGAGCACTTAAGATCGAGAAGAAGTTTGTTTCATTGTGAACTGGGGTAGATTCGAGGGGTTCTCTGGGAGGAATCTCTCTTATACGTAGATATTTTCCTGCAGTTGTTTCTCCCTGAAGGCTGTTAGCTTGCATGTCCAGCTTGCATGTCCGACTAAGTGGTCCTGGATGGATCTGGGCTGATTTGGATGAGTGTTGTTTGGACTGGTCTGGATGGGTCTAGTTTAGTCTTGGCTGGGCTGTTTTGGACTGGTCTGTTTAGGGCTAGTCTCTGGATGTGTCTGGGCTGGTCTGGCCTGGTCTGGCTCTGCATTCCTGAACACTCTCAGTGTAATTGGTAGGACCCTGCCCTAAGCTCCTGCTCTGGAAATCTGATATTAGCAGCAGCCCTCAATCCTAATCTCCCCGCCCCTCACAGATTGAAAGATATCATAGGTAAAACAGCCACCTGATATGAAAGGCAATATGCAACCTTCGGATATATTATTTCCAATTATTTTAAATTGTATTTAACGTAAGTAGTTTCACTGTAAACTTGTAATTTCGAAAGGATTCCCCCTCAGGCATATTAGAAACTCTCCCTCGATGACAGTATTAGTTTTCCTTAGGATTCTCTCCCCCCCCCCCCCTTTCCCTCCAATCTCTGACGTGAAGTCCAGCGTTGACAGAGAGAGGCTCCCAGGAAGGTGAAGGTTCCCTGCTCGTGTTTACTGCTTGTTTGGGTCTCGTGAGGCTTATTGAACCTTGAGGAGGTAGAAGTGC
>NW_025813908.1:0-67628 GCF_021917145.1 Hypomesus transpacificus
TGTTATATTGTTGGGTGAATATCTGAACCAACAACAATAACCCAGAAAGAGGAGTTTGGCTGTTGGCGGTTTTGGATTAAGCACGGGCTTTGCCGCCAGACTAGCGACAGCGAGTGCCAGGTTGGAGCCGGTGGAGGTCGGGATTGTCGTCGTCCTCAGTCTTCTTCCTGAGTTGGTTCGTCTCGTAAATCCACGAGAGTATTTGGTCGGTCTCTCCTTCACCTGCTGCCGCCCTTCTGCCGCAGTGCGTGTGCTACCGCACTGCTGATCCGAGGTACCAGCTCCTTGTTATTTTGTGCCATCCTGGCGAAACAGCCATTTTGTTTACGGCTACAACGCACACGAGCTACACTCAGGCCTGCACCGTAGAAACTGTACTGAATTAAGGTATTCGTGTAGTTAGCATTGCCGGCTAGTTTGTATTGTGTGTCCATGTGCATTACGATGTCATGTAAATGTTGAACCAATAACTGAAGAACTGATTTTTTGTCTGAAGTAAATCTTTCCTGTTTTTGTTTAACAGTTGGTTGTATTGTTTTTTTCATATGTTAAATTGGTTTAAGTTAGTAACAATTACTAACGAACTCAGGTTAGCCACCTCTCATTACAAATCCACCAAACTAGAGAGGCGCTACAGTTGTCTATGCTGTTCAGTTTACCAGCCTTATCTTTAACAACAGGCACTAACAGTACTGACATAATAGAGTTCGGTAGAACACCATGAACCATAATTCCAGTGAGACACATGGCTAGAAATGGACTGAGTCTATAACTGGCATTTTTTAGATGCTCTGCAGAAATGCAATCCATACCACAAGCTTTGTTGTTGTCTAGCATGTGGATGGCATCATAAATATCTACTGATCTAACTATCAAGTCTGCAGAGATACCTTTATATTGATTATCAATTCTCACTGTGTTACTTTGAACACAATTAAATAGTTTACTGTAGTGCTCATGCCATAGATCAGCAATCTTCTCTGGACAACTAACCCCTTTGATATCAGAAGGGAGGGGAGTTCTGTTATTATTTATGATCTTGACCTCCTTCCAGAAGTCAGTAAGATTGTTATTCTGCATCTTTCTGGCCAGCGAGTCTGCTCTCATTGTGTTTTCATTTCTCTTAATGAAACGAGTGCATATTTAAATCTAGCATTTGTGAGGTTTTTGTTATCAAGCAGCACTCTCTGTCTGGGTCTGCCTGCCTCTGACCAGACTCTAAAGGCTTCTCTAGCAGCAGCATGTTGCTCAGACACAAACTCATTCCAGACAGGCCGTGCGTTAGGGACCTTACTCTTGTGATTAATAAAAGGTTCACTGGAAGCATAAAGACATTTGACAATATCATCATACATGGCACAGAGCTTTTCAGCATTATGTTTATCCTTGCAGTTCATATCCGAGAATTAGTTAATAGAGAATATCTGTGCCGAACCTCTTTGGTCAATTTTGACCAGTCCAGTTTTCTTGGGGGGCCAGCAACAAGGGTACACTCTCAACATTTAGCAGCATAGCAACTGGTATGTGATCAGTGGTGGCCAGCCCATAACACATCTCTATACTTTCCAGTGAGTCATGAGAATCGGCTGTGGTTACAATATGGTCTAGCCAGGAAGTTGTGTGCCACGTTTCACTTATATAGGTAAAACTTGTATCAGGCAATAACGCTTGATATAATTAATTTAGTTTCATTACAGAACTGCTGCAGATGTTGTGCGAATAAACACTTATCTGACATGTCAGCATTAAAATCACCCATGACATAGACACAACATGAACTATTGTCCTCTATGAAGGACTGAATAAAAGCTAACCTGTTCTGAAATTCATCCTCATGGTCATAGGATTCATATGGTGTGTACACATTTACAATAGTACATTTATTTTCATTGTGATTAAACTCCAACCCAATAGCCCAGTCAACGTTAAGCCACACCACCTTTACCGTTGGGTCATATTTTATGTTCCACAGTATAGCTACACCACCAGCTATCCTCCCACAAACCATTCTCATGCTGAGATCGGTAGTGGACTCTCCAGCACCATGAAAGTTCTTGTGTAGGGAGTTCAATTTGTCCAGATCTTGCTTGGTCATCCAGGTTTCTTGAAGGCAGACAATGTCACTCTCGTCCAGCAATGTGTCCACCACCAAACGTCTTGATCTATCAGCAGCAGTATGTCCTACTCGGAGGCCACGAGCGTTGTAGGATACAACCCGCATTAATGATCTACCACGGACCCATCAGGGCAGCTGGCCGGTGTGTCTGTCTCCCTGGTCTCTACATATAGGCCTACATTCATCCCAGCATCATGACTGAGCTGAAGCTCGGTACCCTGAGAGCGGGGGGTATTCTCTGGTCGAGCTTTTTTGAAAGTATAGACCAAGGGTAATTACCAAACCACAACTGTCCCACCATTACCCATATGTGGCGCTACATTCCACGCCCTAAAGCACAAAGGCTTTCTGGAATGGATAGGCTAACCAAGCCCCCTCCCTTCACTCCTTGAGTTGAAATAAAGGCCCTTGTGGATCCTGGTGGTATTATATTTCAGATTTGGTATCCCATTGGTAATTCTGCAGCATAGATTTTTCTATACAGTTCCAATTTGTCAAGAATATACATTTTTCAATGGTTCGCAATGTTTGGAGGAATCCGCCATTACTGCTTGCAGTTATATTTAGGATTCCTCCGTCAGGAGGAAACCTATTGTTATTGTTAGTTTTATTATTAGGATTCCTCCGTCAGGAGGAAACCTATTGTTATTGTTAGTTTTATTATTATTATTATTCTTGTTCCATGGAAGTCAATGGCAGCCCCTAGAACACTTCGACAACTTTTTGTGAAATTTGGCACACTCATTAAGGACAGTTGATTCTATACCTACACCAAGTTTCATGTCTCCCATTAGACCACTCCAGCGCCACCAATGGGTCAAAGTTGGACTTGTGTTTACACACGCAACTTTTGAACCGTATGACCCATTTTCAAAAATGAGGTACCATTGGATTCCCTGGTTCAAGCCGAGTTCAACGCACCCCATGGCGTCAATTTCCGGTTATATAGATTTTCCGCTACTTCCGGTTTTATCAAAAACCTTTGAAAGCCTACTCCTCCTACAATTTTTGTCATATCTTCTTCAAAGTTACCAGAGATGATCTTCAGACCAAGCGTCACAAAAGTTATCGAAAAGAATTTTGATCCTCACAACCGTTTGTCCGGTACAGCCAATCAAATTCATCAGAAAAGCCGCCAAACAGGATGTGAAGTCCTGTCTCAGCAAATCTTTGAGATATCAACACGAAACTTGGTATATCGATGGAAGACACTACAACATGTTACCGTGTGCAAAGGCAACTTCATATCTCCAAAAATGATTGATATAAAGCAAATTGAACTTATCGCTAACGCTAAAATAATGCTTTACACATCAGCCAGTCAAAAACTGATACTCTGATTCAATCACAAGTTCATATGAAGACTCTTGAGAATGTTTATAACACAAATCTGTGAAAAAGTTGACTGTAAGATCAAAGGTCGATTTTTGGTGAATATTTGAAACATGCTTGCTTGGCTAATTTCTAGCCAAATTTCCAATGAATGTCTCCCCTCCTCCTGCCCGCGCGTGCTCCACATCCTCACACACTCAGCCTTAACTTACACACGCGCGGGCTTGGCAAGACGCACACGCAACATTTCAGGAGAGTGTGGGCTGACCAAGCCCCCACTCATTCCTTGGTTTCTAGCCAAGGCCTTGTGGATCTTGTAATCTTGGATCTCTTAACAAAAGCTGATCTTTTTAGTATTGCATTTCCGATTTTGTATGCAATGGTAAAAAGTTATACAAATCCTGAAACATTGATATATATATATGTATTTATATATATATAAATCTTTATTTCAGACGCCAAGTTCCACATAAAATAACAGACATAGAGCTATAAAAAAGAGAGTAAAACGAAAACATAAAACATAGATAATACAGTGCATAAAAAGTATGAAGACTTTTGTGCCAATGTAGTCTTAAGTTCCAAGTAATCGATAGCAGCTCTTTAGAGGGTTGACCAGGGCCTCTACTATTCAGTTCTCAGACTTGTCCAGTCGACACATGAAACCATACATCAGTTGTCTCAGGAGTGCCTTACAGGTTGGTACGTGCTTAGACAGAAACAACTGACCAGCACTATGCCACCTAGGCACATTAAGTAGCAATCTAAAAGCATCATTGAAACCATACATCAGTTGTCTCAGGATTGCCTTACAGGTTGGTACGTGCTTAGACACAAACAACTGACTAGCACTATGCCACCTTGGCACATTAAGTAGCAATCTAAAAGCATCATTGTAGGCTACTTTCAGTATCTGTATACTCCTTTACCTGTACATAGACCACAAATGAGCAGTGTACAATGGTGTTATGTAGGTTCTAAACAGGGAACATTTAACTGAATCTGAGCACATAGAAAACGTCCTTAATAACATACTGGCCTGAGAATATATTTGACAGCGCTGTTGATACATATCGTTGTCATCTGTCCAATCATCAGAAATGACATGGCAGATATTTTATTTCCTCACAAACACCAAGGGGACTGCCAGATAAATAAAAGGTAGGGAAGGTTAATTTCCTGTCCTGATTACTTCTGACTATCATTATGTGGCTTTTCTTTGCATTATATTTTATATCATGATCTAAGCCATACTGAGAGCACACCCATAGCATCTGTTGCAACAGGCTGAGTGGAACCAGATAATCTGCGTACATCAGATGATTGACAATAGATTCACCAACAAGACAGCCTGTATTTGTCTTATTCAGCTGGCTTGATAAGTCGTCCATATCCATATTAAACAAAAAGGGAAATCAAATTCCTCCTTGTCGAACTCCGTTACCAACATGGAAAGCAGCTGATACAACATTGTCCCATTTAACATGAAAAGTTTGATTTGCATACCAGAACACCAAAATCCTCACAAGAGGTTTAGGGAAACCTCTCGCTATTAGCTTCATAAACAGTTTTTCATGACAAATTCGATCGAAAGCTTTGTAAGCATCAATAAAGCATAAAAATACAGATGAATTAAGACTTGTGTACCTGAGACAATCTCCTTCAGAGCATAGATACAGAGATCAGTACCATGTTTTCTTTTAAAACCAAACTGATTTTCTGCAGTCAGAATATACATTTCCAATTTCAATCAAATAATTCTCTCAAACACTTTAGACAAGATACTGGCCAATGCAATGGGTCGATAGTTGTGTAGCCCGGGTGGTAAACATTTCTGTTGAAACAATCCTATTACATAAATATAAAAGTTTGAATACATAATACTTAAGTTCATAGTTTAATAAATAGACTTTAAGGTTTGAGAGTATGATTTTGATTTGATGAGAAATGCATATTGTTCATGTTTTACTGAATACAGCATTTGGAAATGTATATCTGTTGTTTAAAAAACGCATGTTAAAATGTACCGGTTACAAATATGAAGAGAGTAAGATGAATGTTTTGTGAATCTATGTTGTTGCTTTAATTTTGATTATGATGTTAAGCCAATCCGGTTTGAGGTCAAAGGGCAGGGTAACACGGGAAGTTGGGGTAGATGAGGTTGGAGTAGAAAAAGACAGAGCGAGCGGAGGAGTTGGAGGGAGAAGAAAATTGTAGCGTACGGTAAAATACCAAGAGTGAAGATTTTATATTATCATTAGTGGTGTTATGTTTATATTGTTGGGTGAATATCTCAACCAACAACAATAACCCAGAAAGAGGAGTTTGGCTGTTGGCGGTTTTGGATAAAGCACGGGCTTTGCCGCCAGACTAGCGACAGCGAGTGCCAGGTTGGAGCCGGTGGAGGTCGGGATTGTCGTCGTCCTCAGTCTTCTTCCTGAGTTGGTTCGTCTCGTAAATCCACGAGAGTATTTGGTCGGTCTCTCCTTCACCTGCTGCCGCCCTTCTGCCGCAGTGCGTGTGCTACCGCACTGCTGATCCGAGGTACCAGCTCCTTGTTATTTTGTGCCATCCTGGCGAAACAGCCATTTTGTTTACGGCTACAACGCACACGAGCTACACTCAGGCCTGCACCGTAGAACTGTACTGAATTAAGGTATTCGTGTAGTTAGCATTGCCGGCTAGTTTGTATTGTGTGTCCATGTGCATTACGATGTCATGTAAATGTTGAACCAATAACTGAAGAACTGATTTTTTGTCTGAAGTAAATCTTTCCTGTTTTTGTTTAACAGTTGGTTGTATTGTTTTTTTCATATGTTAAATTGGTTTAAGTTAGTAACAATTACTAACGAACTCAGGTTAGCCACCTCTCATTACAAATCCACCAAACTAGAGAGGCGCTACAGTTGTCTATGCTGTTCAGTTTACCAGCCTTATCTTTAACAACAGGCACTAACAGTACTGACATAATAGAGTTCGGTAGAACACCATGAACCATAATTCCAGTGAGACACATGGCTAGAAATGGACTGAGTCTATAACTGGCATTTTTTAGATGCTCTGCAGAAATGGAATCCATACCACAAGCTTTGTTGTTGTCTAGCATGTGGATGGCATCATAAATATCTACTGATCTAACTATCAAGTCTGCAGAGATACCTTTATATTGATTATCAATTCTCACTGTGTTACTTTGAACACAATTAAATAGTTTACTGTAGTGCTCATGCCATAGATCAGCAATCTTCTCTGGACAACTAACCCCTTTGATATCAGAAGGGAGGGGAGTTCTGTTATTATTTATGATCTTGACCTCCTTCCAGAAGTCAGTAAGATTGTTATTCTGCATCTTTCTGGCCAGCGAGTCTACTCTCATTGTGTTTTCATTTCTCTTAATGAAACGAGTGCATATTTAAATCTAGCATTTGTGAGGTTTTTGTTATCAAGCAGCACTCCCTGTCTGGGTCTGCCTGCCTCTGACCAGACTCTAAAGGCTTCTCTAGCAGCAGCATGTTGCTCAGACACAAACTCATTCCAGACAGGCCGTGCGTTAGGGACCTTACTCTTGTGATTAATAAAAGGTTCACTGGAAGCATAAAGACATTTGACAATATCATCATACATGGCACAGAGCTTTTCAGCATGATGTTTATCCTTGCAGTTCATATCCGTGCACATTAGGGCATCCCTAGAAAATGCAACATCACTATGTAAGCTGTCAGTTAATAGAGAATATCTGTGCCGAACCTCTTTGGTCAATTTTGACCAGTCCAGTTTTCTTGGGGGGCCAGCAACAAGGGTACAATCTCAACATTTAGCAGCATAGCAACTGGTATGTGATCAGTGGTGGCCAGCCCATAACACATCTCTATACTTTCCAGTGAGTCATGAGCATCGGCTGTGGTTACAATATGGTCTAGCCAGGAAGTTGTGTGCCACGTTTCACTTATATAGGTAAAACTTGTATCAGGCAATAACGCTTGATATAATTAATTTAGTTTCATTACAGAACTGCTGCAGATGTTGTGCGAATAAACGCTTATCTGACATTTCAGCATTAAAATCACCCATGACATAGACACAACATGAACTATTGTCCTCTATGAAGGACTGAATAAAAGCTAACCTGTTCTGAAATTCATCCTCATGGTCATAGGATTCATATGGTGTGTACACATTTACAATAGTAAATTTATTTTCATTGTGATTAAACTCCAACCCAATAGCCCAGTCAACGTTAAGCCACACCACCTTTACCGTTGGGTCATATTTTATGTTCCACAGTATAGCTACACCACCAGCTATCCTCCCACAAACCATTCTCATGCTGAGATTGGTAGTGGACTCTCCAGCACTATGAAACATCTTGTGTAGGGAGTTCAATTTGTCCAGATCTTGCTTGGCCATCCAGGTTTCTTGAAGGCAGACAATGTCACTCTCGTCCAGCAATGTGTCCACCACCAAACGTCTTGATCTATCAGCAGCAGTATGTCCTACTCGGAGGCCACGAGCGTTGTAGGATACAACCCGCATTAATGATCTACCACGGACCCATCAGGGCAGCTGGCCGGTGTGTCTGTCTCCCTGGTCTCTACATATAGGCCTACATTCATCCCAGCATCATGACTGAGCTGAAGCTCGGTACCCTGAGAGTGGGGGGTATGCTCTGGTCGAGCTTTTTTGAAAGTATAGACCAAGGGTAATTACCACACCACAACTGTCCCACCATTACCCATAGGTGGCGCTACATTCCACGCCCTAAAGCACAAAGGCTTTCTGGAATGGATAGGCTAACCAAGCCCCCTCCCTTCACTCCTTGGGTTGAAATAAAGGCCCTTGTGGATCTTGATGGTATTATATTTCAGATTTGGTATCCCATTGGTAATTCTGCAGCATAGATTTTTCTATACAGTTCCAATTTGTCAAGAATATACATTTTTCAATGGTTCGCAATGTTTGGAGGAATCCGCCATTACTGCTTGCAGTTATATTTATTATTATTATTATTCTTGTTCCATGGAAGTCAATGGCAGCCCCTAGAACACTTCGACAACTTTTTGTGAAATTTGGCACACTCATTAAGGACAGTTGATTCTATACCTACACCAAGTTTCATGTCTCCCATTAGACCACTCCAGCGCCACCAACGGGTCAAAGTTGGACTTGTGTTTACACACGCAACTTTTGAACCGTATGACCCATTTTCAAAAATGAGGTACTATTGGATTCCCTGGTTCAAGCCGAGTTCAACGCACCCCATGGCGTCAATTTCCGGTTATATAGATTTTCCGCTACTTCCGGTTTTATCAAAAACCTTTGAAAGCCTACTCCTCCTACAATTTTTGTCATATCTTCTTCAAAGTTACCAGAGATGATCTTCAGACCAAGCGTCACAAAAGTTATCGAAAAGAATTTTGATCCTCACAACCCTTTGTCCGGTACAGCCAATCAAATTCATCAGAAAAGCCGCCAAACAGGATGTGAAGTCATGTCTCAGCAAATCTTTGAGATATCAACACGAAACTTGGTATATCGATGGAAGACACTACAACATGTTACCGTGTGCAAAGGCAACTTCATATCTCCAAAAATGATTGATATAAAGCAAATTGAACTTATCGCTAACGCTAAAATAATGCTTTACACATCAGCCAGTCAAAAACTGATACTCTGATTCAATCACAAGTTCATATGAAGACTCTTGAGAATGTTTATAACACAAATCTGTGAAAAAGTTGACTGTAAGATCAAAGGTCGATTTTTGGTGAATATTTGAAACATGCTTGCTTGGCTAATTTCCAGCCAAATTTCCAATGAATGTCTCCCCTCCTCCTGCCCGCGCGTGCTCCACATCCTCACACACTCAGCCTTAACTTACACACGCGCGGGCTTGGCAAGACGCACACGCAACATTTCAGGAGAGTGTGGGCTGACCAAGCCCCCACTCATTCCTTGGTTTCTAGCCAAGGCCTTGTGGATCTTGTAATCTTGGATCTCTTAACAAAAGCTGATCTTTTTAGTATTGCATTTCCGATTTTGTATGCAATGGTAAAAAGTTATACAAATCCTGAAACATTGATATATATATATGTATTTATATATATATAAATCTTTATTTCAGACGCCAAGTTCCACATAAAATAACAGACATAGAGCTATAAAAAAGAGAGTAAAACGAAAACATAAAACATAGATAATACAGTGCATAAAAAGTATGAAGACTTTTGTGCCAATGTAGTCTTAAGTTCCAAGTAATCGATAGCAGCTCTTTAGAGGGTTGACCAGGGCCTCTACTATTCAGTTCTCAGACTTGTCCAGTCGACACATGAAACCATACATCAGTTGTCTCAGGAGTGCCTTACAGGTTGGTACGTGCTTAGACAGAAACAACTGACCAGCACTATGCCACCTAGGCACATTAAGTAGCAATCTAAAAGCATCATTGAAACCATACATCAGTTGTCTCAGGATTGCCTTACAGGTTGGTACGTGCTTAGACACAAACAACTGACTAGCACTATGCCACCTTGGCACATTAAGTAGCAATCTAAAAGCATCATTGTAGGCTACTTTCAGTATCTGTATACTCCTTTACCTGTACATAGACCACAAATGAGCAGTGTACAATGGTGTTATGTAGGTTCTAAACAGGGAACATTTAACTGAATCTGAGCACATAGAAAACGTCCTTAATAACATACTGGCCTGAGAATATATTTGACAGCGCTGTTGATACATATCGTTGTCATCTGTCCAATCATCAGAAATGACATGGCAGATATTTTATTTCCTCACAAACACCAAGGGGACTGCCAGATAAATAAAAGGTAGGGAAGGTTAATTTCCTGTCCTGATTACTTCTGACTATCATTATGTGGCTTTTCTTTGCATTATATTTTATATCATGATCTAAGCCATACTGAGAGCACACCCATAGCATCTGTTGCAACAGGCTGAGTGGAACCAGATAATCTGCGTACATCAGATGATTGACAATAGATTCACCAACAAGACAGCCTGTATTTGTCTTATTCAGCTGGCTTGATAAGTCGTCCATATCCATATTAAACAAAAAGGGAAATCAAATTCCTCCTTGTCGAACTCCGTTACCAACATGGAAAGCAGCTGATACAACATTGTCCCATTTAACATGAAAAGTTTGATTTGCATACCAGAACACCAAAATCCTCACAAGAGGTTTAGGGAAACCTCTCGCTATTAGCTTCATAAACAGTTTTTCATGACAAATTCGATCGAAAGCTTTGTAAGCATCAATAAAGCATAAAAATACAGATGAATTAAGACTTGTGTACCTGAGACAATCTCCTTCAGAGCATAGATACAGAGATCAGTACCATGTTTTCTTTTAAAACCAAACTGATTTTCTGCAGTCAGAATATACATTTCCAATTTCAATCAAATAATTCTCTCAAACACTTTAGACAAGATACTGGCCAATGCAATGGGTCGATAGTTGTGTAGCCCGGGTGGTAAACATTTCTGTTGAAACAATCCTATTACATAAATATAAAAGTTTGAATACATAATACTTAAGTTCATAGTTTAATAAATAGACTTTAAGGTTTGAGAGTATGATTTTGATTTGATGAGAAATGCATATTGTTCATGTTTTACTGAATACAGCATTTGGAAATGTATATCTGTTGTTTAAAAAACGCATGTTAAAATGTACCGGTTACAAATATGAAGAGAGTAAGATGAATGTTTTGTGAATCTATGTTGTTGCTTTAATTTTGATTATGATGTTAAGCCAATCCGGTTTGAGGTCAAAGGGCAGGGTAACACGGGAAGTTGGGGTAGATGAGGTTGGAGTAGAAAAAGACAGAGCGAGCGGAGGAGTTGGAGGGAGAAGAAAATTGTAGCGTACGGTAAAATACCAAGAGTGAAGATTTTATATTATCATTAGTGGTGTTATGTTTATATTGTTGGGTGAATATCTCAACCAACAACAATAACCCAGAAAGAGGAGTTTGGCTGTTGGCGGTTTTGGATTAAGCACGGGCTTTGCCGCCAGACTAGCGACAGCGAGTGCCAGGTTGGAGCCGGTGGAGGTCGGGATTGTCGTCGTCCTCAGTCTTCTTCCTGAGTTGGTTCGTCTCGTAAATCCACGAGAGTATTTGGTCGGTCTCTCCTTCACCTGCTGCCGCCCTTCTGCCGCAGTGCGTGTGCTACCGCACTGCTGATCCGAGGTACCAGCTCCTTGTTATTTTGTGCCATCCTGGCGAAACAGCCATTTTGTTTACGGCTACAACGCACACGAGCTACACTCAGGCCTGCACCGTAGAACTGTACTGAATTAAGGTATTCGTGTAGTTAGCATTGCCGGCTAGTTTGTACTGTGTGTCCATGTGCATTACGATGTCATGTAAATGTTGAACCAATAACTGAAGAACTGATTTTTTGTCTGAAGTAAATCTTTCCTGTTTTTGTTTAACAGTTGGTTGTATTGTTTTTTTCAAATGTTAAATTGGTTTAAGTTAGTAACAATTACTAACGAACTCAGGTTAGCCACCTCTCATTACAAATCCACCAAACTAGAGGCGCTACAGTTGTCTATGCTGTTCAGTTTACCAGCCTTATCTTTAACAACAGGCACTAACAGTACTGACATAATAGAGTTCGGTAGAACACCATGAACCATAATTCCAGTGAGACACATGGCTAGAAATGGACTGAGTCTATAACTGGCATTTTTTAGATGCTCTGCAGAAATGGAATCCATACCACAAGCTTTGTTGTTGTCTAGCATGTGGATGGCATCATAAATATCTACTGATCTAACTATCAAGTCTGCAGAGATACCTTTATATTGATTATCAATTCTCACTGTGTTACTTTGAACACAATTAAATAGTTTACTGTAGTGCTCATGCCATAGATCAGCAATCTTCTCTGGACAACTAACCCCTTTGATATCAGAAGGGAGGGGAGTTCTGTTATTATTTATGATCTTGACCTCCTTCCAGAAGTCAGTAAGATTGTTATTCTGCATCTTTCTGGCCAGCGAGTCTGCTCTCATTGTGTTTTCATTTCTCTTAATGAAACGAGTGCATATTTAAATCTAGCATTTGTGAGGTTTTTGTTATCAAGCAGCACTCTCTGTCTGGGTCTGCCTGCCTCTGACCAGACTCTAAAGGCTTCTCTAGCAGCAGCATGTTGCTCAGACACAAACTCATTCCAGACAGGCCGTGCGTTAGGGACCTTACTCTTGTGATTAATAAAAGGTTCACTGGAAGCATAAAGACATTTGACAATATCATCATACATGGCACAGAGCTTTTCAGCATTATGTTTATCCTTGCAGTTCATATCCGAGAATTAGTTAATAGAGAATATCTGTGCCGAACCTCTTTGGTCAATTTTGACCAGTCCAGTTTTCTTGGGGGGCCAGCAACAAGGGTACACTCTCAACATTTAGCAGCATAGCAACTGGTATGTGATCAGTGGTGGCCAGCCCATAACACATCTCTATACTTTCCAGTGAGTCATGAGAATCGGCTGTGGTTACAATATGGTCTAGCCAGGAAGTTGTGTGCCACGTTTCACTTATATAGGTAAAACTTGTATCAGGCAATAACGCTTGATATAATTAATTTAGTTTCATTACAGAACTGCTGCAGATGTTGTGCGAATAAACACTTATCTGACATGTCAGCATTAAAATCACCCATGACATAGACACAACATGAACTATTGTCCTCTATGAAGGACTGAATAAAAGCTAACCTGTTCTGAAATTCATCCTCATGGTCATAGGATTCATATGGTGTGTACACATTTACAATAGTACATTTATTTTCATTGTGATTAAACTCCAACCCAATAGCCCAGTCAACGTTAAGCCACACCACCTTTACCGTTGGGTCATATTTTATGTTCCACAGTATAGCTACACCACCAGCTATCCTCCCACAAACCATTCTCATGCTGAGATCGGTAGTGGACTCTCCAGCACCATGAAAGTTCTTGTGTAGGGAGTTCAATTTGTCCAGATCTTGCTTGGTCATCCAGGTTTCTTGAAGGCAGACAATGTCACTCTCGTCCAGCAATGTGTCCACCACCAAACGTCTTGATCTATCAGCAGCAGTATGTCCTACTCGGAGGCCACGAGCGTTGTAGGATACAACCCGCATTAATGATCTACCACGGACCCATCAGGGCAGCTGGCCGGTGTGTCTGTCTCCCTGGTCTCTACATATAGGCCTACATTCATCCCAGCATCATGACTAAGCTGAAGCTCGGTACCCTGAGAGCGGGGGGTATTCTCTGGTCGAGCTTTTTTGAAAGTATAGACCAAGGGTAATTACCAAACCACAACTGTCCCACCATTACCCATATGTGGCGCTACATTCCACGCCCTAAAGCACAAAGGCTTTCTGGAATGGATAGGCTAACCAAGCCCCCTCCCTTCACTCCTTGAGTTGAAATAAAGGCCCTTGTGGATCCTGGTGGTATTATATTTCAGATTTGGTATCCCATTGGTAATTCTGCAGCATAGATTTTTCTATACAGTTCCAATTTGTCAAGAATATACATTTTTCAATGGTTCGCAATGTTTGGAGGAATCCGCCATTACTGCTTGCAGTTATATTTATTATTATTCTTGTTCCATGGAAGTCAATGGCAGCCCCTAGAACCCTTCGACAACTTTTTGTGAAATTTGGCACACTCATTAAGGACAGTTGATTCTATACCTACACCAAGTTTCATGTCTCCCATTAGACCACTCCAGCGCCACCAACGGGTCAAAGTTGGACTTGTGTTTACACACACAACTTTTGAACCGTATGACCGATTTTCAAAAATGAGGCACCATTGGATTCCCTGGATCAAGCCGAGTTCAACGCACCCCATGGCGTCAATTTCCGGTTATATAGATTTTCCGCTATTTCCGGTTTTATAAAAAACCTTTGAAAGCCTACTCCTCCTACAATTTTTGTCATATCTTCTTCAAAGTTACCAGAGATGATCTTCAGACCAAGCCTCACAAAAGTTATCGAAAAGAATTTTGATCCTCACAACCGTTTGTCCGGTACAGCCAATCAAATTCATCAGAAAAGCCGCCAAACAGGATGTGAAGTCATGTCTCAGCAAATCTTTGAGATATCAACACGAAACTTGGTATATCGATGGAAGACACTACAACATGTTACCGTGTGCAAAGGCAACTTCATATCTCCAAAAATGATTGATATAAAGCAAATTGAACTTATCGCTAACGCTAAAATAATGCTTTACACATCAGCCAGTCAAAAACGGATACTCTGATTCAATCACAAGTTCATATGAAGACTCTTGAGAATGTTTATAACACAAATCTGTGAAAAAGTTGACTGTAAGATCAAAGGTCGATTTTTGGTGAATATTTGAAACATGCTTGCTTGGCTAATTTCTAGCCAAATTTCCAATGAATGTCTCCCCTCCTCCTGCCCGCGCGTGCTCCACATCCTCACACACTCAGCCTTAACTTACACACGCGCGGGCTTGGCAAGACGCACACGCAACATTTCAGGAGAGTGTGGGCTGACCAAGCCCCCACTCATTCCGTAGTCTCTAGCAAAGGCCTTGTGGATCTTGTAATCTTGGATCTCTTAACAAAAGCTGATCTTTTTGGTATTGCATTTCCAATTTGTATGCAATGGTAAAAAGTTATACAAATCCTGAAACATTGATATATATATATATATATATATATATATATATGTGTTTATATATATATAAATCTTTATTTCAGACGCCAAGTTCCACATAAAATAACAGACATAGAGCTATAAAAAAGGGAGTAAAACAAAAACATAAAACATAGATAATACAGTGCATAAAAAGTATGAAGACTTTTGTGCCAATGTAGTCTTAAGTTCCAAGTAATCGATAGCAGCTCTTTAGAGGGTTGACCAGAGCCCCTACTATTCAGTTCTCAGACTTGTCCAGTCGACACATGAAACCATACATCAGTTGTGTCAGGAGTGCCTTACAGGTTGGTACGTGCTTAGACAGAAACAACTGACCAGCACTATGCCACCTAGGCACATTAAGTAGCAATCTAAAAGCATCATTGAAACCATACATCAGTTGTCTCAGGATTGCCTTACAGGTTGGTACGTGCTTAGACACAAACAACTGACTAGCACTATGCCACCTTGGCACATTAAGTAGCAATCTAAAAGCATCATTGTAGGCTACTTTCAGTATCTGTATACTCCTTTTCCTGTACATAGACCACAAATGAGCAGTGTACAATGGTGTTATGTAGGTTCTAAACAGGGAACATTTAACTGAATCTGAGCACATAGAAAACGTCCTTAATAACATACTGGCCTGAGAATATATTTGACAGCGCTGTTGATACATACCGTTGTCATCTGTCCAATCATCAGAAATGACATGGCAGATATTTTATTTCCTCACAAACACCAAGGGGACTGCCAGATAAATAAAAGGTAGGGAAGGTTAATTTCCTGTCCTGATTACTTCTGACTATCATTATGTGGCTTTTCTTTGCATTATATTTTATATCATGATCTAAGCCATACTGAGAGCACACCCATAGCATCTGTTGCAACAGGCTGAGTGGAACCAGATAATCTGCGTACATCAGATGATTGACAATAGATTCACCAACAAGACAGCCTGTATTTGTCTTATTCAGCTGACTTGATAAGTCGTCCATATCCATATTAAACAAAAAGGGAAATCAAATTCCTCCTTGTCGAACTTCGTTACCAACATGGAAAGGAGCTGATACAACATTGTCCCATTTAACATGAAAAGTTTGATTGGCATACGAGAACACCAAAATCCTCACAAGAGGTTTAGGGACACCTCTCGCTATTAGCTTCATAAACGGTTTTCATGACAAATTCGATCGAAAGCTTTGTAAGCATCAATAAAGCATAAAAATACAGATAAATTAAGACTTGTGTACCTGAGACAATCTCCTTCAGAGCATAGATACAGAGATCAGTACCATGTTTTCTTTTAAAACCAAACTGATTTTCTGCAGTCAGAATATACATTTCCAATTTCAATCAAATAATTCTCTCAAACACTTTAGACAAGATACTGGCCAATGCAATGGGTCGATAGTTGTCTATGCTGTTCAGTTTACCAGCCTTATCTTTAACAACAGGCACTAACAGTACTGACATAATAGAGTTCGGTAGAACACCATGAACCATAATTCCAGTGAGACACATGGCTAGAAATGGACTGAGTCTATAACTGGCATTTTTTAGATGCTCTGCAGAAATATAATCCATACCACAAGCTTTGTTGTTGTCTAGCATGTGGATGGCATCATAAATATCTACTGGTCTAACTATCAAGTCTGCAGAGATACCTTTATATTGATTATCAATTCTCACTGTGTTACTTTGAACACAATTATATAGTTTACTGTAGTGCTCATGCCATATATCAGCAATCTTCTCTGGACAACTAACCCCTTTGATAACAGAAGGGAGGGGAGTTCTGTTATTATTTATGATCTTGACCTCCTTCCAGAAGTCAGTAAGATTGTTATTCTGCATCTTTCTGGCCAGCGAGTCTGCTCTCATTGTGTTTTCATTTCTCTAAATGAAACGAGTGCATATTTAAATCTAGCATTTGTGAGGTTTTTGTTATCAAGCAGCACTCCCTGTCTGGGTCTGCCTGCCTCTGCCCAGACTCTAAAGGCTTCTCTAGCAGCAGCATGTTGCTCAGACACAAACTCATTCCAGACAGGCCGTGCGTTAGGGACCTTACTCTTGTGATTAATAAAAGGTTCACTGGAAGCATAAAGACATTTGACAATATCATCATACATGGCACAGAGCTTTTCAGCATGATGTTTATCCTTGCAGTTCATATTCGTGCACATTAGGGCATCCCTAGAAAATGCAACATCACTATGTAAGCTGTCAGTTAATAGAGAATATCTGTGCATAACCTCTTTGGTCAATTTTGACCAGTCCAGTTTTCTTGGGGGGCCAGCAACAAGGGTACACTCTCAACATTTAGCAGCATAGCAACTGGTATGTGATCAGTGGTGGCCGGCCCATAACACATCTCTATACTTTCCAGTGAGTCATGAGCATCGGCTGTGGTTACAATATGGTCTAGCCAGGAAGTTGTGTGCCACGTTTCACTTATATAGGTAAAACTTGTATCAGGCAATAACGCTTGATATAATTAATTTAGTTTCATTACAGAACTGCTGCAGATGTTGTGCGAATAAACGCTTATCTGACATGTCAGCATTAAAATCACCCATGACATAGACACAACATGAACTATTGTCCTCTATGAAGGACTGAATAAAAGCTAACCTGTTCTGAAATTCATCCTCATGGTCAGAGGATTCATATGGTGTGTACACATTTACAATAGTCAATTTATTTTCATTGTGATTAAACTCCAACCCAATAGCCCAGTCAACGTTAAGCCACACCACCTTTACCGTTGGGTCATATTTTATGTTCCACAGTATAGCTACACCACCAGCTATCCTCCCACAAACCATTCTCATGCTGAGATCGGTAGTGGACTCTCCAGCACCATGAAAGTTCTTGTGTAGGGAGTTCAATTTGTCCAGATCTTGCTTGGCCATCCAGGTTTCTTGAAGGCAGACAATGTCACTCTCGTCCAGCAATGTGTCCACCACCAAACGTCTTGATCTATCAGCAGCAGTATGTCCTACTCGGAGGCCACGAGCGTTGTAGGATACAATCCGCATTAATGATCTACCACGGACCCATCAGGGCAGCTGGCCGGTGTGTCTGTCTCCCTGGTCTCTACATATAGGCCTACATTCATCCCAGCATCATGACTGAGCTGAAGCTCGGTAACCTGAGAGCGGGGGGTATGCTCTGGTCGAGCTTTTTTGAAAGTATAGACCAAGGGTAATTACCACACCACAACTGTCCCACCATTACCCATAGGTGGCGCTACATTCCACGCCCTAAAGCACAAAGGCTTTCTGGAATGGATAGGCTAACCAAGCCCCCGCCCTTCACTCCTTGGGTTGAAATAAAGGCCCTTGTGGATCTTGATGGTATTATATTTCAGATTTGGTATCCCATTGGTAATTCTGCAGCATAGATTTTTCTATACAGTTCCAATTTGTCAAGAATATACATTTTTCAATGGTTCGCAATGTTTGGAGGAATCCGCCATTACTGCTTGCAGTTATATTTAGGATTCCTCCGTCAGGAGGAAACCTATTGTTATTGTTAGTTTTATTATTATTATTATTCTTGTTCCATGGAAGTCAATGGCAGCCCCTAGAACACTTCGACAACTTTTTGTGAAATTTGGCACACTCATTAAGGACAGTTGATTCTATACCTACACCAAGTTTCATGTCTCCCATTAGACCACTCCAGCGCCACCAATGGGTCAAAGTTGGACTTGTGTTTACACACGCAACTTTTGAACCGTATGACCCATTTTCAAAAATGAGGTACCATTGGATTCCCTGGTTCAAGCCGAGTTCAACGCACCCCATGGCGTCAATTTCCGGTTATATAGATTTTCCGCTACTTCCGGTTTTATCAAAAACCTTTGAAAGCCTACTCCTCCTACAATTTTTGTCATATCTTCTTCAAAGTTACCAGAGATGATCTTCAGACCAAGCGTCACAAAAGTTATCGAAAAGAATTTTGATCCTCACAACCGTTTGTCCGGTACAGCCAATCAAATTCATCAGAAAAGCCGCCAAACAGGATGTGAAGTCCTGTCTCAGCAAATCTTTGAGATATCAACACGAAACTTGGTATATCGATGGAAGACACTACAACATGTTACCGTGTGCAAAGGCAACTTCATATCTCCAAAAATGATTGATATAAAGCAAATTGAACTTATCGCTAACGCTAAAATAATGCTTTACACATCAGCCAGTCAAAAACTGATACTCTGATTCAATCACAAGTTCATATGAAGACTCTTGAGAATGTTTATAACACAAATCTGTGAAAAAGTTGACTGTAAGATCAAAGGTCGATTTTTGGTGAATATTTGAAACATGCTTGCTTGGCTAATTTCTAGCCAAATTTCCAATGAATGTCTCCCCTCCTCCTGCCCGCGCGTGCTCCACATCCTCACACACTCAGCCTTAACTTACACACGCGCGGGCTTGGCAAGACGCACACGCAACATTTCAGGAGAGTGTGGGCTGACCAAGCCCCCACTCATTCCTTGGTTTCTAGCCAAGGCCTTGTGGATCTTGTAATCTTGGATCTCTTAACAAAAGCTGATCTTTTTAGTATTGCATTTCCGATTTTGTATGCAATGGTAAAAAGTTATACAAATCCTGAAACATTGATATATATATATGTATTTATATATATATAAATCTTTATTTCAGACGCCAAGTTCCACATAAAATAACAGACATAGAGCTATAAAAAAGAGAGTAAAACGAAAACATAAAACATAGATAATACAGTGCATAAAAAGTATGAAGACTTTTGTGCCAATGTAGTCTTAAGTTCCAAGTAATCGATAGCAGCTCTTTAGAGGGTTGACCAGGGCCTCTACTATTCAGTTCTCAGACTTGTCCAGTCGACACATGAAACCATACATCAGTTGTCTCAGGAGTGCCTTACAGGTTGGTACGTGCTTAGACAGAAACAACTGACCAGCACTATGCCACCTAGGCACATTAAGTAGCAATCTAAAAGCATCATTGAAACCATACATCAGTTGTCTCAGGATTGCCTTACAGGTTGGTACGTGCTTAGACACAAACAACTGACTAGCACTATGCCACCTTGGCACATTAAGTAGCAATCTAAAAGCATCATTGTAGGCTACTTTCAGTATCTGTATACTCCTTTACCTGTACATAGACCACAAATGAGCAGTGTACAATGGTGTTATGTAGGTTCTAAACAGGGAACATTTAACTGAATCTGAGCACATAGAAAACGTCCTTAATAACATACTGGCCTGAGAATATATTTGACAGCGCTGTTGATACATATCGTTGTCATCTGTCCAATCATCAGAAATGACATGGCAGATATTTTATTTCCTCACAAACACCAAGGGGACTGCCAGATAAATAAAAGGTAGGGAAGGTTAATTTCCTGTCCTGATTACTTCTGACTATCATTATGTGGCTTTTCTTTGCATTATATTTTATATCATGATCTAAGCCATACTGAGAGCACACCCATAGCATCTGTTGCAACAGGCTGAGTGGAACCAGATAATCTGCGTACATCAGATGATTGACAATAGATTCACCAACAAGACAGCCTGTATTTGTCTTATTCAGCTGGCTTGATAAGTCGTCCATATCCATATTAAACAAAAAGGGAAATCAAATTCCTCCTTGTCGAACTCCGTTACCAACATGGAAAGCAGCTGATACAACATTGTCCCATTTAACATGAAAAGTTTGATTTGCATACCAGAACACCAAAATCCTCACAAGAGGTTTAGGGAAACCTCTCGCTATTAGCTTCATAAACAGTTTTTCATGACAAATTCGATCGAAAGCTTTGTAAGCATCAATAAAGCATAAAAATACAGATGAATTAAGACTTGTGTACCTGAGACAATCTCCTTCAGAGCATAGATACAGAGATCAGTACCATGTTTTCTTTTAAAACCAAACTGATTTTCTGCAGTCAGAATATACATTTCCAATTTCAATCAAATAATTCTCTCAAACACTTTAGACAAGATACTGGCCAATGCAATGGGTCGATAGTTGTGTAGCCCGGGTGGTAAACATTTCTGTTGAAACAATCCTATTACATAAATATAAAAGTTTGAATACATAATACTTAAGTTCATAGTTTAATAAATAGACTTTAAGGTTTGAGAGTATGATTTTGATTTGATGAGAAATGCATATTGTTCATGTTTTACTGAATACAGCATTTGGAAATGTATATCTGTTGTTTAAAAAACGCATGTTAAAATGTACCGGTTACAAATATGAAGAGAGTAAGATGAATGTTTTGTGAATCTATGTTGTTGCTTTAATTTTGATTATGATGTTAAGCCAATCCGGTTTGAGGTCAAAGGGCAGGGTAACACGGGAAGTTGGGGTAGATGAGGTTGGAGTAGAAAAAGACAGAGCGAGCGGAGGAGTTGGAGGGAGAAGAAAATTGTAGCGTACGGTAAAATACCAAGAGTGAAGATTTTATATTATCATTAGTGGTGTTATGTTTATATTGTTGGGTGAATATCTCAACCAACAACAATAACCCAGAAAGAGGAGTTTGGCTGTTGGCGGTTTTGGATTAAGCACGGGCTTTGCCGCCAGACTAGCGACAGCGAGTGCCAGGTTGGAGCCGGTGGAGGTCGGGATTGTCGTCGTCCTCAGTCTTCTTCCTGAGTTGGTTCGTCTCGTAAATCCACGAGAGTATTTGGTCGGTCTCTCCTTCACCTGCTGCCGCCCTTCTGCCGCAGTGCGTGTGCTACCGCACTGCTGATCCGAGGTACCAGCTCCTTGTTATTTTGTGCCATCCTGGCGAAACAGCCATTTTGTTTACGGCTAC
The DNA here is from genome assembly GCF_021917145.1 of Hypomesus transpacificus. NCBI lineage: Eukaryota > Metazoa > Chordata > Actinopteri > Osmeriformes > Osmeridae > Hypomesus > Hypomesus transpacificus. Next base: position 21,964 of record NW_025813908.1, read on the forward strand.
AACGCACACGAGCTACACTCAGGCCTGCACCGTAGAACTGTACTGAATTAAGGTATTCGTGTAGTTAGCATTGCCGGCTAGTTTGTATTGTGTGTCCATGTGCATTACGATGTCATGTAAATGTTGAACCAATAACTGAAGAACTGATTTTTTGTCTGAAGTAAATCTTTCCTGTTTTTGTTTAACAGTTGGTTGTATTGTTTTTTTCATATGTTAAATTGGTTTAAGTTAGTAACAATTACTAACGAACTCAGGTTAGCCACCTCTCATTACAAATCCACCAAACTAGAGAGGCGCTACAGTTGTCTATGCTGTTCAGTTTACCAGCCTTATCTTTAACAACAGGCACTAACAGTACTGACATAATAGAGTTCGGTAGAACACCATGAACCATAATTCCAGTGAGACACATGGCTAGAAATGGACTGAGTCTATAACTGGCATTTTTTAGATGCTCTGCAGAAATGGAATCCATACCACAAGCTTTGTTGTTGTCTAGCATGTGGATGGCATCATAAATATCTACTGATCTAACTATCAAGTCTGCAGAGATACCTTTATATTGATTATCAATTCTCACTGTGTTACTTTGAACACAATTAAATAGTTTACTGTAGTGCTCATGCCATAGATCAGCAATCTTCTCTGGACAACTAACCCCTTTGATATCAGAAGGGAGGGGAGTTCTGTTATTATTTATGATCTTGACCTCCTTCCAGAAGTCAGTAAGATTGTTATTCTGCATCTTTCTGGCCAGCGAGTCTACTCTCATTGTGTTTTCATTTCTCTTAATGAAACGAGTGCATATTTAAATCTAGCATTTGTGAGGTTTTTGTTATCAAGCAGCACTCCCTGTCTGGGTCTGCCTGCCTCTGACCAGACTCTAAAGGCTTCTCTAGCAGCAGCATGTTGCTCAGACACAAACTCATTCCAGACAGGCCGTGCGTTAGGGACCTTACTCTTGTGATTAATAAAAGGTTCACTGGAAGCATAAAGACATTTGACAATATCATCATACATGGCACAGAGCTTTTCAGCATGATGTTTATCCTTGCAGTTCATATCCGTGCACATTAGGGCATCCCTAGAAAATGCAACATCACTATGTAAGCTGTCAGTTAATAGAGAATATCTGTGCCGAACCTCTTTGGTCAATTTTGACCAGTCCAGTTTTCTTGGGGGGCCAGCAACAAGGGTACAATCTCAACATTTAGCAGCATAGCAACTGGTATGTGATCAGTGGTGGCCAGCCCATAACACATCTCTATACTTTCCAGTGAGTCATGAGCATCGGCTGTGGTTACAATATGGTCTAGCCAGGAAGTTGTGTGCCACGTTTCACTTATATAGGTAAAACTTGTATCAGGCAATAACGCTTGATATAATTAATTTAGTTTCATTACAGAACTGCTGCAGATGTTGTGCGAATAAACGCTTATCTGACATTTCAGCATTAAAATCACCCATGACATAGACACAACATGAACTATTGTCCTCTATGAAGGACTGAATAAAAGCTAACCTGTTCTGAAATTCATCCTCATGGTCATAGGATTCATATGGTGTGTACACATTTACAATAGTAAATTTATTTTCATTGTGATTAAACTCCAACCCAATAGCCCAGTCAACGTTAAGCCACACCACCTTTACCGTTGGGTCATATTTTATGTTCCACAGTATAGCTACACCACCAGCTATCCTCCCACAAACCATTCTCATGCTGAGATTGGTAGTGGACTCTCCAGCACTATGAAACATCTTGTGTAGGGAGTTCAATTTGTCCAGATCTTGCTTGGCCATCCAGGTTTCTTGAAGGCAGACAATGTCACTCTCGTCCAGCAATGTGTCCACCACCAAACGTCTTGATCTATCAGCAGCAGTATGTCCTACTCGGAGGCCACGAGCGTTGTAGGATACAACCCGCATTAATGATCTACCACGGACCCATCAGGGCAGCTGGCCGGTGTGTCTGTCTCCCTGGTCTCTACATATAGGCCTACATTCATCCCAGCATCATGACTGAGCTGAAGCTCGGTACCCTGAGAGTGGGGGGTATGCTCTGGTCGAGCTTTTTTGAAAGTATAGACCAAGGGTAATTACCACACCACAACTGTCCCACCATTACCCATAGGTGGCGCTACATTCCACGCCCTAAAGCACAAAGGCTTTCTGGAATGGATAGGCTAACCAAGCCCCCTCCCTTCACTCCTTGGGTTGAAATAAAGGCCCTTGTGGATCTTGATGGTATTATATTTCAGATTTGGTATCCCATTGGTAATTCTGCAGCATAGATTTTTCTATACAGTTCCAATTTGTCAAGAATATACATTTTTCAATGGTTCGCAATGTTTGGAGGAATCCGCCATTACTGCTTGCAGTTATATTTATTATTATTCTTGTTCCATGGAAGTCAATGGCAGCCCCTAGAACCCTTCGACAACTTTTTGTGAAATTTGGCACACTCATTAAGGACAGTTGATTCTATACCTACACCAAGTTTCATGTCTCCCATTAGACCACTCCAGCGCCACCAACGGGTCAAAGTTGGACTTGTGTTTACACACGCAACTTTTGAACCGTATGACCCATTTTCAAAAATGAGGTACCATTGGATTCCCTGGTTCAAGCCGAGTTCAACGCACCCCATGGCGTCAATTTCCGGTTATATAGATTTTCCGCTACTTCCGGTTTTATCAAAAACCTTTGAAAGCCTACTCCTCCTACAATTTTTGTCATATCTTCTTCAAAGTTACCAGACATGATCTTCAGACCAAGCCTCACAAAAGTTATCGAAAAGAATTTTGATCCTCACAACCGTTTGTCCGGTACAGCCAATCAAATTCATCAGAAAAGCCGCCAAACAGGATGTGAAGTCATGTCTCAGCAAATCTTTGAGATATCAACACGAAACTTGGTATATCGATGGAAGACACTACAACATGTTACCGTGTGCAAAGGCAACTTCATATCTCCAAAAATGATTGATATAAAGCAAATTGAACTTATCGCTAACGCTAAAATAATGCTTTACACATCAGCCAGTCAAAAACTGATACTCTGATTCAATCACAAGTTCATATGAAGACTCTTGAGAATGTTTATAACACAAATGTGTGAAAAAGTTGACTGTAAGATCAAATGTCTATTTTTGGTGAATATTTGAAACATGCTTGCTTGGCTAATTTCTAGCCAAATTTCCAATGAATGTCTCCCCTCCTCCTGCCCGCGCGTGCTCCACATCCTCACACACTCAGCCTTAACTTACACACGCGCGGGCTTGGCCGGACGCACACGCAACATTTCAGGAGAGTGTGGGCTGACCAAGCCCCCACTCATTCCTTGGTTTCTAGCAAAGGCCTTGTGGATCTTGTAATCTTGGATCTCTTAACAAAAGCTGATCTTTTTAGTATTGCATTTCCGATTTTGTATGCAATGGTAAAAAGTTATACAAATCCTGAAACATTGATATATATATATATGTATTTATATATATATAAATCTTTATTTCAGACGCCAAGTTCCACATAAAATAACAGACATAGAGCTATAAAAAAGAGAGTAAAACGAAAACATAAAACATAGATAATACAGTGCATAGAAAGTATGAAGACTTTTGTGCCAATGTAGTCTTAAGTTCCAAGTAATCGATAGCAGCTCTTTAGAGGGTTGACCAGAGCCTCTACTATTCAGTTCTCAGACTTGTCCAGTCGACACATGAAACCATACATCAGTTGTCTCAGGAGTGCCTTACAGGTTGGTACGTACTTAGACAGAAACAACTGACCAGCACTATGCCATCTAGGCACATTAAGTAGCAATCTAAAAGCATAATTGAAACCATACATCAGTTGTCTCAGGATTGCCTTACAGGTTGGTACGTGCTTAGACACAAACAACTGACTAGCACTATGCCACCTTGGCACATTAAGTAGCAATCTAAAAGCATCATTGTAGGCTACTTTCAGTAAAACCAAACTGATTTTCTGCAGTCAGAATATACATTTCCAATATCAATCAAATAATTCTCTCAAACACTTTAGACAAGATACTGGCCAATGCAATGGGTCGATAGCTGTCTATGCTGTTTAGTTTACCAGCCTTATCTTTAACAACAGGCACTAACAGTATTGACATAATAGAGTTCGGTAGAACACCATGAACCATAATTCCAGTGAGACACATGGCTAGAAATGGACTGAGTCTATAACTGGCATTTTTTAGATGCTCTGCAGAAATGCAATCCATACCACAAGCTTTGTTGTTGTCTAGCATGTGGATGGCATCATAAATATCTACTGATCTAACTATCAAGTCTGCAGAGATACCTTTATATTCATTATCAATTCTCACTGTGTTACTTTGAACACAATTAAATAGTTTACTGTAGTGCTCATGCCATAGATCAGCAATCTTCTCTGGACAACTAACCCCTTTGATATCAGAAGGGAGGGGAGTTCTGTTATTATTTATGATCTTGACCTCCTTCCAGAAGTCAGTAAGATTGTTATTCTGCATCTTTCTGGCCAGCGAGTCTGCTCTCATTGTGTTTTCATTTCTCTTAAAGGGGCAATTGACTGCAAAACCGATTTTACCTTGTCATTGTTGAAAAACGACAGTTCGGAGGGTAAACTGAACATACCGTGAATATCAAAGTCCATTGACACCTCTTTCCTATTCAAATCTCAAAAAGAAAAAAATTGGCTGTAAAACGCTAGCTTTTCAAAAAAGCCACCGGTCCTACGTAGGACCGGTGATCGCCCTCTTATTGGCTCTGGTCTGTATCTTTGTCACGCCCCAGAATTTACATACAGACCAGTCTGAGGTAGCGTCTATCTCTGATACTAGTTTAGCTGCGCGCTGCTCTGTGTGGGCTACTTATAAGGAATAACAAAGAAGAACGTTTTGAATTATAACAAGGATATTGAAAATGGACCACGGTCGTAAATGCTGTGTTCCAGGCTGTACAGGGAAGGCTAACACTCAGTCTTCCCAAGGAGCCAAACATTCAACAGGCATGGCTGCTGTTGTCTATGAGAAGATCCCGGCGAAGTCGACACTCAATCATTCATTTGCTCTGAACATTTCACCCAAGACAGTTTTGACAACCTTGGACAATTTCAAGCAGGATATGCTAGGAAGCTGAACCTGGAAAGAGGTGCTGTTCCAACCGTATGCTCATTGCAACCGCAAGCTATAAGGACAGTATGATGTTGTGCTAACAGTTATTAGCAATGCTAACGTTTCCTGTATATAGCATACCAGGTAGAATGCTAAATACGTTTCTACACACATCAAATGACTCTAGCTAGACTAGCTGTAGTCGGTATTAGAAGGGAAGCTTCCGAAAAATAGCCAGAAAACGAACTGCAGTCTGGCTTATTGCTAACGCCTGTCCAGATAATCTATTTGAAAGAACTGGAGAAAGGCAGGTTATAGATACAGGATACGTTAGCATTGCTAGTAACTGTTACTAGTAACACCTAGACTGTAGGCATGTAAACAAGTTTAGCTTGCTAGTTAATGCAAGAGCATAGGTAGAATGTGTGATCATTTAGCCTAGTTTATTGGCAATGGGGCTAACGTTGATTCATGTTCCTGACTGTGTTTCATTCAAATAAATAACCTGTGTAATGAAAATCTACAATTCACGATGCATGTTTGTCCAGATCTTTGTCATGTTATTTTACAGCAAGATATCTAGAGCTAGCCTAGCTAGCTAACTGAAGCCGAGTAGAATCACGATATGGTTTGGTTGCTAAGCTGTAGCCTAACGTTCTACCCACCTAAGTCAATCCAGTTTGCTTTAACAACAGCAGTGGAAACAAGTAATGTTATCATTTCAAATGATATATAGTCAATCTGTTGAAAACAGTGTTGTGTAGACACAATAGATTTATTTGCGCGTTTTTATTTCAAGTCTCCAACTTTGGTGTTTCAGCGAGTGCTGCTGTTGGCCGTGTTGCGTTTTTGCTCCCAGCTTCACTCGTTGATAACCAACCTCACCTTCCGGCGCGCCTACGCGATGGCTGCGTCGACAAGAGCTCCGCAAAAACCCAGCTTTTTGTTAGTCTTTTTAGTGTTCGTTACTTGTTTTGTCAATGTTATATTGTCGTTTATTCAGTACGACCGGCAGACACTTCTGGACATTAAGTTGTCACTTGGCAAGGATCATTTTACGAACTTTAATTCCACTTCTCGGAGTGCGAGCTCGGACTGCAGCTGGCCCTTTGCTGTTTCGCCGTTCTGTTTACCCGCTAGACGGAGAAAGAAGAAACGTGGCCGGCGTGCTGGAGTCCTTGTTCGAACTCGGAAACAATGCTTCAAACCTGCTCTTCCAACCATCTTACTAGCTAACGTTCAGTCCATCGACAACAAAATGGATGAACTTAACGCTCGTGTCAAATTCCAACGGGACATCAGGAACTGCTGTGTACTGGCGTTCGTTGAGACCTGGCTGTCTCCGGAGATCTCCGACGCAGCGGTTACCCCGTCGGGATTCACCATATACCGCCAGGACAGAACAGCTGACTCAGGGAAGTGCAGGGGCGGAGGGGTCTGTGTTATGGTTAACTCTCTCTGGGCTACGGATGTAGCGGTATTAGCATCTCACTGCTCTCCGGTCCTTGAGCTGCTAACTGTAAAAATCAGACCCTTCTATCTACCTCGGGAATTCACTGCGGTCGTCATGAGTGCAGTCTACATCCCCCCCCAGGTAGACAAGGCCGCTGCTTTGGATGAACTGTATGGGATTATCAATGGTCTGGAAAATGTGCACCCAGAGGCAGCTTTCATTGTTGTTGGTGATTTCAACAGAGCTAACATGAAGAAAGTCCTGCCCAAATACTATCAGCACATTGACTTCTTCACACGTGGAGACCAGATCCTTGACCATTGTTATACAACATTCAAGGGCAGTTACAAACCCCTCCCCCGCCCTGCCTTTGGGAAGGCTGATCACACCTCCATTCTTCTTCTCCCCGCATATGAACAAAAGCTCAAACAGGTCAGACCGGTTGAGAGGTCAGTTCACCTATGGAGTGACGAGTGTGTGGCGACCCTCCAGGACTGCTTTGACACCACTGACTGGCTGATGTTCAGGGACGCAGCAGATGGGGACATTAACGAATACTCAGACACTGTCTCCAGCTACATCCAGCACTGCATTGATGACGTTGTCCCCAAGAAGGTTGTCCGGTCTTTCCCAAATCAGAAGCCCTGGGTTGATGCCGCGGTCCGGGCCAAGCTGAGAGCCCGTACTGTCGCCTTTAATTCTGGGGACCCTGATGAGTACAGGAAGGCCAGATACGACCTTCTGAAGGCCATCAAAGCAGCGAAAAGGGCCTACAGGACCAAGGTGGAGTCCAGCTACCATGGCTCTGACCCCAGGCGCATGTGGAGTGGACTTAAAGCCATTACAGACTACAAAGGGAGAGGCTACAATGAGACCCAGTCTTCTGTCCTACTGCCAGACGAGCTGAACTCCTTCTACGCTCGCTTTGAGAGGGACAGTGAACCCCCTGCAGTGGAGCTACCTGAAGGCCAAGCCAGTGGTGTGCCTACACTAACTGTAGCTGAGGTGAGGTTATGCTTTAAGAAGATCAACCCTCGCAAGGCACCTGGCCCAGACGGCATATCAGGTAGGGCCCTTAGGGGCTGCGCTGACCAGCTGGCAGGGGTCTTCAGTGACATCTTCAACCTCTCCCTTAACCTGTCTGTACTCCCCACCTGCTTCAAGAGGACCACCATCATCCCTGTGCCCAAGAACACCAAGGTCACATGTCTGAATGACTATCGCCCAATAGCACTGACCTCTATCATCATGAAGTGCTTCGAGCGGCTAGTCAAATCATTCATCTGCTCCTCGCTGCCCCCCACACTGGACCCTATGCAGTTTGCATACCGGTCCAATAGGTCTACAGACGATGCCATCGCTCTGACCATGCACACCGCTCTCTCCCACCTGGACAAGGGGAATACATATGTGAGGATGCTGTTCATTGACTACAGCTCTGCATTCAACACCATCATCCCCTCCAGACTGGTCTCCAAGCTTGTGGACCTGGGACTAAGCACCTCCCTCTGCAAGTGGATCTTCCACTTCCTGACGGGGAGGCCACAGGTGGTGAGAATCGGTGACCGCACTTCATCTGTACTGATCACCAACACAGGCACCCCCCAGGGCTGTGTGCTCAGCCCTCTCCTGTTCTCCTTGTTCACCCACGACTGTGCGGCTACGCACAGCTCCAACCTCCTCGTTAAGTTTGCTGACGACACAACCATCGTGGGCCTCATCTCTGACAGTGACGAGTCAGCCTACAGAGAGGAGGTTGACACCCTGACATCATGGTGTCAGGACAACAACCTCTCTCTTAACATCAGCAAGACCAAGGAGATGATTGTGGACTTTAGGAGGCGGCAGGAGGAGGAGCATGCACCCCTATTCATCAATGGATCGGAAGTGGAGAAGGTCAGCTGCTTCAAGTTCCTCGGGGTGAACATCAGCAATGACCTCACCTGGTCTGTTCACACGGACAAGGTGGTCAAAACGGCCCGTAAGCGCCTCTTCTTCCTGAGGAGACTGAAGAAGTTTGGTATGGACTCAGTCATCCTTACTAACTTTTACAGATGCACTATAGAAAGCATTCTGACTGGTTGTATCACAGTGTGGTATGGGAGCTGCACAGACCGGGACCGCAAGGCCCTACGAAGTGTGGTCCGTTCTGCTGAGTTCATCATCGGCAGGAAGCTCCCAGCCCTACAGGACACCTACCACACACGTTGCCTTAGGAAAGCCAGCAGGATTCTAAGAGACTGTTCCCACCCATCCTTCAGTCTCTTTACCCCGTTGCCTTCTGGCAGGCGTTACCGCAGCATCCGGTCGCGCACACGCAGACTGGACAACAGTTTCTACCCAAGGGTCATCAGGCTTCTCAATGGACACTGATATGGACATTTTTACTGCACACTAGTCACTTATACACTGTCACTTTCAGCTACTGGTTGCTCTTTCAGTAACATTGCACTACTGTACCTCGCCACCAGGCTCCTGTTTGGTCATTGATAAAGTCACTGATCTGTAAATTTGCACTACTGCACTGTACTCCATTTAGGTTAGATTAGTTTATAGGGTTGTAACAGGTTTTTTTTTTTTTTTTTTTTTTTTTTTTTTTTGTGTATTAGGGTTAGTATAGCGTACTATTTATTGTTATCTGTAATTTAGGAAGTTCTAGTGTTAGGGTTAGTATAGTCGTTTATTTATTGCTATCTGTATATTTAGGAAGTTCACTTATCTAAGCTCAGCATAGATGTAAATTTGTTCTGTGTACTTATATGTTATGTTATGCCAAGTGCTTGCGTTGTCTTGTCTTAAGAATTTCAGTGCCCAGTCTAACCTTGTGTTGCTCTGTGCACCTGACAAATAAAAGACTTGAAACTTGAAACTTGAATCAGCGCGCAGCTTATCTAAATATTAATGAGCATACCATAAAAGGAGAAAAGCTAGTGTTTTTTCCCGGGAACATTTCAGAGGATCTGTCAGAGGGCATAGAACAGCACCCGGGCCATTTTCAACCCAACCTATGTTACATACCCTATTCGGAGACCTTAAGGAACAGTGTGAAATACCCAAAAAACCCAGTCAATTGCCCCTTTAATGAAACGAGTGCATATTTAAATCTAGCATTTGTGAGGTTTTTGTTATCAAGCAGCAATCCCTGTCTGGGTCTGCCTGCCTCTGACCAGACTCTAAAGGCTTCTCTAGCAGCATCATGTTGCTCAGACACAAACTCATTCCAGACAGGCCGTGCGTTAGGGACCTTACTCTTGTGATTAATAAAAGGTTCACTGGAAGCATAAAGACATTTGACAATATCATCATACATGGCACAGAGCTTTTCAGCATGATGTTTATCCTTGCAGTTCATATCCGTGCACATTAGGGCATCCCTAGAAAATGCAACATCACTATGTAAGCTGTCAGTTAATAGAGAATATCTGTGCATAACCTCTTTGGTCAATTTTGACCAGTCCAGTTTTCTTGGGGGGCCAGCAACAAGGGTACACTCTCAACATTTAGCAGCATAGCAACTGGTATGTGATCAGTGGTGGCCAGCCCATAACACATCTCTATACTTTCCAGTGAGTCATGAGCATCGGCTGTGGTTACAATATGGTCTAGCCAGGAAGTTGTGTGCCACGTTTCACTTATATAGGTAAAATTTGTATCAGGCAATAACGCTTGATATAATTAATTTAGTTTCATTACAGAACTGCTGCAGATGTTGTAAGAATAAACGCTTATCTGACATGTCAGCATTAAAATCACCCATGACATAGACACTACATGAACTATTGTCCTCTATGAAGGACTGAATAAAAGCTAACCTGTTCTGAAATTCATCCTCATGGTCATAGGATTCATATTGTGTGTACACATTTACAATAGTACATTTATTTTCATTGTGATTAAACTCCAACCCAATAGCCCAGTCAACGTTAAGCCAAACCACCTTTACCGTTGGGTCATATTTTATGTTCCACAGTATAGCTACACCACCAGCTATCCTCCCACAAACCATTCTCATGCTGAGATCGGTAGTGGACTCTCCAGCACCATGAAACATCTTGTGTAGGGAGTTCAATTTGTCCAGATCTTGCTTGGCCATCCAGGTTTCTTGAAAGCAGACAATGTCACTCTCGTCCAGCAATGTGTCCACCACCAAACGTCTTGATCTATCAGCAGCAGTATGTCCTACTCGGAGGCCACGAGCGTTGTAGGATACAACCCGCATTAATGATCTACCACGGACCCATCAGGGCAGCTGGCCGGTGTGTCTGTCTCCCTGGTCTCTACATATAGGCCTACATTCATCCCAGCATCATGACTGAGCTGAAGCTCGGTACCCTGAGAGCGGGGGGTGTGCTCTGGTCGAGCTTTTTTGAAAGTATAGACCAAGGGTAATTACCACACCACAACTGTCCCACCATTATCCATAGGTGGCGCTACATTCCACGCCCTAAAGCACAAAGGCTTTCTGGAATGGATAGGCTAACCAAGCCCCCTCCCTTCACTCCTTGGGTTGAAATAAAGGTCCTTGTGGATCTTGATGGTATTATATTTCAGATTTGGTATCCCATTGGTAATTCTGCAGCATAGATTTTTCTATACAATTCCAATTTGTCAAGAATATACATTTTTCAATGGTTCGCAATGTTTGGAGGAATCCGCCATTACTGCTTGCAGTTATATTTATTATTAGGATTCCTCCGTCAGGAGGAAACCTATTGTTATTGTTAGTTTTATTATTAGGATTCCTCCGTCAGGAGGAAACCTATTGTTATTGTTAGTTTTATTAGGATTCCTCCGTCAGGAGGAAACCTATTGTTATTGTTAGTTTTATTATTATTATTATTCTTGTTCCATGGAAGTCAATGGCAGCCCCTAGAACACTTCGACAACTTTTTGTGAAATTTGGCACACTCATTAAGGACAGTTGATTCTATACCTACACCAAGTTTCATGTCTCCCATTAGACCACTCCAGCGCCACCAATGGGTCAAAGTTGGACTTGTGTTTACACACGCAACTTTTGAACCGTATGACCCATTTTCAAAAATGAGGTACCATTGGATTCCCTGGTTCAAGCCGAGTTCAACGCACCCCATGGCGTCAATTTCCGGTTATATAGATTTTCCGCTACTTCCGGTTTTATCAAAAACCTTTGAAAGCCTACTCCTCCTACAATTTTTGTCATATCTTCTTCAAAGTTACCAGAGATGATCTTCAGACCAAGCGTCACAAAAGTTATCGAAAAGAATTTTGATCCTCACAACCGTTTGTCCGGTACAGCCAATCAAATTCATCAGAAAAGCCGCCAAACAGGATGTGAAGTCCTGTCTCAGCAAATCTTTGAGATATCAACACGAAACTTGGTATATCGATGGAAGACACTACAACATGTTACCGTGTGCAAAGGCAACTTCATATCTCCAAAAATGATTGATATAAAGCAAATTGAACTTATCGCTAACGCTAAAATAATGCTTTACACATCAGCCAGTCAAAAACTGATACTCTGATTCAATCACAAGTTCATATGAAGACTCTTGAGAATGTTTATAACACAAATCTGTGAAAAAGTTGACTGTAAGATCAAAGGTCGATTTTTGGTGAATATTTGAAACATGCTTGCTTGGCTAATTTCTAGCCAAATTTCCAATGAATGTCTCCCCTCCTCCTGCCCGCGCGTGCTCCACATCCTCACACACTCAGCCTTAACTTACACACGCGCGGGCTTGGCAAGACGCACACGCAACATTTCAGGAGAGTGTGGGCTGACCAAGCCCCCACTCATTCCTTGGTTTCTAGCCAAGGCCTTGTGGATCTTGTAATCTTGGATCTCTTAACAAAAGCTGATCTTTTTAGTATTGCATTTCCGATTTTGTATGCAATGGTAAAAAGTTATACAAATCCTGAAACATTGATATATATATATGTATTTATATATATATAAATCTTTATTTCAGACGCCAAGTTCCACATAAAATAACAGACATAGAGCTATAAAAAAGAGAGTAAAACGAAAACATAAAACATAGATAATACAGTGCATAAAAAGTATGAAGACTTTTGTGCCAATGTAGTCTTAAGTTCCAAGTAATCGATAGCAGCTCTTTAGAGGGTTGACCAGGGCCTCTACTATTCAGTTCTCAGACTTGTCCAGTCGACACATGAAACCATACATCAGTTGTCTCAGGAGTGCCTTACAGGTTGGTACGTGCTTAGACAGAAACAACTGACCAGCACTATGCCACCTAGGCACATTAAGTAGCAATCTAAAAGCATCATTGAAACCATACATCAGTTGTCTCAGGATTGCCTTACAGGTTGGTACGTGCTTAGACACAAACAACTGACTAGCACTATGCCACCTTGGCACATTAAGTAGCAATCTAAAAGCATCATTGTAGGCTACTTTCAGTATCTGTATACTCCTTTACCTGTACATAGACCACAAATGAGCAGTGTACAATGGTGTTATGTAGGTTCTAAACAGGGAACATTTAACTGAATCTGAGCACATAGAAAACGTCCTTAATAACATACTGGCCTGAGAATATATTTGACAGCGCTGTTGATACATATCGTTGTCATCTGTCCAATCATCAGAAATGACATGGCAGATATTTTATTTCCTCACAAACACCAAGGGGACTGCCAGATAAATAAAAGGTAGGGAAGGTTAATTTCCTGTCCTGATTACTTCTGACTATCATTATGTGGCTTTTCTTTGCATTATATTTTATATCATGATCTAAGCCATACTGAGAGCACACCCATAGCATCTGTTGCAACAGGCTGAGTGGAACCAGATAATCTGCGTACATCAGATGATTGACAATAGATTCACCAACAAGACAGCCTGTATTTGTCTTATTCAGCTGGCTTGATAAGTCGTCCATATCCATATTAAACAAAAAGGGAAATCAAATTCCTCCTTGTCGAACTCCGTTACCAACATGGAAAGCAGCTGATACAACATTGTCCCATTTAACATGAAAAGTTTGATTTGCATACCAGAACACCAAAATCCTCACAAGAGGTTTAGGGAAACCTCTCGCTATTAGCTTCATAAACAGTTTTTCATGACAAATTCGATCGAAAGCTTTGTAAGCATCAATAAAGCATAAAAATACAGATGAATTAAGACTTGTGTACCTGAGACAATCTCCTTCAGAGCATAGATACAGAGATCAGTACCATGTTTTCTTTTAAAACCAAACTGATTTTCTGCAGTCAGAATATACATTTCCAATTTCAATCAAATAATTCTCTCAAACACTTTAGACAAGATACTGGCCAATGCAATGGGTCGATAGTTGTGTAGCCCGGGTGGTAAACATTTCTGTTGAAACAATCCTATTACATAAATATAAAAGTTTGAATACATAATACTTAAGTTCATAGTTTAATAAATAGACTTTAAGGTTTGAGAGTATGATTTTGATTTGATGAGAAATGCATATTGTTCATGTTTTACTGAATACAGCATTTGGAAATGTATATCTGTTGTTTAAAAAACGCATGTTAAAATGTACCGGTTACAAATATGAAGAGAGTAAGATGAATGTTTTGTGAATCTATGTTGTTGCTTTAATTTTGATTATGATGTTAAGCCAATCCGGTTTGAGGTCAAAGGGCAGGGTAACACGGGAAGTTGGGGTAGATGAGGTTGGAGTAGAAAAAGACAGAGCGAGCGGAGGAGTTGGAGGGAGAAGAAAATTGTAGCGTACGGTAAAATACCAAGAGTGAAGATTTTATATTATCATTAGTGGTGTTATGTTTATATTGTTGGGTGAATATCTCAACCAACAACAATAACCCAGAAAGAGGAGTTTGGCTGTTGGCGGTTTTGGATTAAGCACGGGCTTTGCCGCCAGACTAGCGACAGCGAGTGCCAGGTTGGAGCCGGTGGAGGTCGGGATTGTCGTCGTCCTCAGTCTTCTTCCTGAGTTGGTTCGTCTCGTAAATCCACGAGAGTATTTGGTCGGTCTCTCCTTCACCTGCTGCCGCCCTTCTGCCGCAGTGCGTGTGCTACCGCACTGCTGATCCGAGGTACCAGCTCCTTGTTATTTTGTGCCATCCTGGCGAAACAGCCATTTTGTTTACGGCTACAACGCACACGAGCTACACTCAGGCCTGCACCGTAGAACTGTACTGAATTAAGGTATTCGTGTAGTTAGCATTGCCGGCTAGTTTGTATTGTGTGTCCATGTGCATTACGATGTCATGTAAATGTTGAACCAATAACTGAAGAACTGATTTTTTGTCTGAAGTAAATCTTTCCTGTTTTTGTTTAACAGTTGGTTGTATTGTTTTTTTCATATGTTAAATTGGTTTAAGTTAGTAACAATTACTAACGAACTCAGGTTAGCCACCTCTCATTACAAATCCACCAAACTAGAGAGGCGCTACAGTTGTCTATGCTGTTCAGTTTACCAGCCTTATCTTTAACAACAGGCACTAACAGTACTGACATAATAGAGTTCGGTAGAACACCATGAACCATAATTCCAGTGAGACACATGGCTAGAAATGGACTGAGTCTATAACTGGCATTTTTTAGATGCTCTGCAGAAATGGAATCCATACCACAAGCTTTGTTGTTGTCTAGCATGTGGATGGCATCATAAATATCTACTGATCTAACTATCAAGTCTGCAGAGATACCTTTATATTGATTATCAATTCTCACTGTGTTACTTTGAACACAATTAAATAGTTTACTGTAGTGCTCATGCCATAGATCAGCAATCTTCTCTGGACAACTAACCCCTTTGATATCAGAAGGGAGGGGAGTTCTGTTATTATTTATGATCTTGACCTCCTTCCAGAAGTCAGTAAGATTGTTATTCTGCATCTTTCTGGCCAGCGAGTCTACTCTCATTGTGTTTTCATTTCTCTTAATGAAACGAGTGCATATTTAAATCTAGCATTTGTGAGGTTTTTGTTATCAAGCAGCACTCCCTGTCTGGGTCTGCCTGCCTCTGACCAGACTCTAAAGGCTTCTCTAGCAGCAGCATGTTGCTCAGACACAAACTCATTCCAGACAGGCCGTGCGTTAGGGACCTTACTCTTGTGATTAATAAAAGGTTCACTGGAAGCATAAAGACATTTGACAATATCATCATACATGGCACAGAGCTTTTCAGCATGATGTTTATCCTTGCAGTTCATATCCGTGCACATTAGGGCATCCCTAGAAAATGCAACATCATTATGTAAGCCATTCTCATGCTGAGATCGGTAGTGGACTCTCCAGCACCATGAAAGTTCTTGTGTAGGGAGTTCAATTTGTCCAGATCTTGCTTGGTCATCCAGGTTTCTTGAAGGCAGACAATGTCACTCTCGTCCAGCAATGTGTCCACCACCAAACGTCTTGATCTATCAGCAGCAGTATGTCCTACTCGGAGGCCACGAGCGTTGTAGGATACAACCCGCATTAATGATCTACCACGGACCCATCAGGGCAGCTGGCCGGTGTGTCTGTCTCCCTGGTCTCTACATATAGGCCTACATTCATCCCAGCATCATGACTGAGCTGAAGCTCGGTACCCTGAGAGCGGGGGGTATTCTCTGGTCGAGCTTTTTTGAAAGTATAGACCAAGGGTAATTACCAAACCACAACTGTCCCACCATTACCCATATGTGGCGCTACATTCCACGCCCTAAAGCACAAAGGCTTTCTGGAATGGATAGGCTAACCAAGCCCCCTCCCTTCACTCCTTGAGTTGAAATAAAGGCCCTTGTGGATCCTGGTGGTATTATATTTCAGATTTGGTATCCCATTGGTAATTCTGCAGCATAGATTTTTCTATACAGTTCCAATTTGTCAAGAATATACATTTTTCAATGGTTCGCAATGTTTGGAGGAATCCGCCATTACTGCTTGCAGTTATATTTATTATTATTATTCTTGTTCCATGGAAGTCAATGGCAGCCCCTAGAACCCTTCGACAACTTTTTGTGAAATTTGGCACACTCATTAAGGACAGTTGATTCTATACCTACACCAAGTTTCATGTCTCCCATTAGACCACTCCAGCGCCACCAACGGGTCAAAGTTGGACTTGTGTTTACACACGCAACTTTTGAACCGTATGACCCATTTTCGAAAATGAGGTACCATTGGATTCCCTGGATCAAGCCGAGTTCAACGCACCCCATGGCGTCAATTTCCGGTTATGTAGATTTTCCGCTATTTCCGGTTTTATCAAAAACCTTTGAAAGCCTACTCCTCCTACAATTTTTGTCATATCTTCTTCAAAGTTACCAGAGATGATCTTCAGACCAAGCCTCACAAAAGTTATCGAAAATAATTTTGATCCTCGCAACCGTTTGTCCGGTACAGCCAATCAAATTCATCAGAAAAGCCGCCAAACAGGATGTGAAGTCATGTCTCAGCAAATCTTTGAGATATCAACACGAAACTTGGTATATCGATGGAAGACACTACAACATGTTACCGTGTGCAAAGGCAACTTCATATCTCCAAAAATGATTGATATAAAGCAAATTGAACTTATCGCTAACGCTAAAATAATGCTTTACACATCAGCCAGTCAAAAACTGATACTCTGATTCAATCACAAGTTCATATGAAGACTCTTGAGAATGTTTATAACACAAATCTGTGAAAAAGTTGACTGTAAGATCAAAGGTCGATTTTTGGTGAATATTTGAAACATGCTTGCTTGGCTAATTTCTAGCCAAATTTCCAATGAATGTCTCCCCTCCTCATGCCCGCGCGTGCTCCACATCCTCACACACTCAGCCTTAACTTACACACGCGCGGGCTTGGCAAGACGCACACGCAACATTTCAGGAGAGTGTGGGCTGACCAAGCCCCCACTCATTCCTTGGTTTCTAGCAAAGGCCTTGTGGATCTTGTAATCTTGGATCTCTTAACAAAAGCTGATCTTTTTAGTATTGCATTTCCGATTTTGTATGCAATGGTAAAAAGTTATACAAATCCTGAAACATTGATATATATATATATGTATTTATATATATATAAATCTTTATTTCAGACGCCAAGTTCCACATAAAATAACAGACATAGAGCTATAAAAAAGAGAGTAAAACGAAAACATAAAACATAGATAATACAGTGCATAAAAAGTATTAGGACTTTTGTGCCAATGTAGTCTTAAGTTCCAAGTAATCGATAGCAGCTCTTTAGAGGGTTGACCAGAGCCTCTACTATTCAGTTCTCAGACTTGTCCAGTCGACACATGAAACCATACATCAGTTGTCTCAGGAGTGCCTTACAGGTTGGTACGTGCTTAGACAGAAACAACTGACCAGCACTATGCCACCTAGGCACATTAAGTAGCAATCTAAAAGCATCATTGAAACCATACATCAGTTGTCTCAGGATTGCCTTACAGGTTGGTACGTGCTTAGACACAAACAACTGACTAGCACTATGCCACCTTGGCACATTAAGTAGCAATCTAAAAGCACCATTGTAGGCTACTTTCAGTATCTGTATACTCCTTTACCTGTACATAGACCACAAATGAGCAGTGTACAATGGTGTTATGTAGGTTCTAAACAGGGAACATTAAACTGAATCTGAGCACATAGAAAACGTCCTTAATAACATACTGGCCTGAGAATATATTTTACAGCGCTGTTGATACATATCGTTGTCATCTGTCCAATCATCAGAAATGACATGGCAGATATTTTATTTCCTCACAAACACCAAGGGGACTGCCAGATAAATAAAAGGTAGGGAAGGTTAATTTCCTGTCCTGATTACTTCTGACTATCATTATGTGGCTTTTCTTTGCATTATATTTTATATCATGATCTAAGCCATACTGAGAGCACACCCATAGCATCTGTTGCAACAGGCTGAGTGGAACCAGATAATCTGCGTACATCAGATGATTGAAAATAGATTCACCAACAAGACAGCCTGTATTTGTCTTATTCAGCTGGCTTGATAAGTCGTCCATATCCATATTAAACAAAAAGGGAAATCAAATTCCTCCTTGTCGAATTCCGTTACCAACATGGAAAGGAGCTGATACAACAGTGTCCCATTTAACATGAAAAGTTTGATTGGCATACCAGAACACCAAAATCCTCACAAGAGGTTTAGGGACACCTCTCGCTATTAGCTTCATAAACAGTTTTTCATGACAAATTCGATCGAAAGCTTTGTAAGCATCAATAAAGCATAAAAATACAGATAAATTAAGACTTGTGTACCTGAGACAATCTCCTTCAGAGCATAGATACAGAGATCAGTACCATGTTTTCTTTAAAAACCAAACTGATTGTCTGCCGTCAGAATATACATTTCCAATTTCAATCAAATAATTCTCTCAAACACTTTAGACAAGATACTGGCCAATGCAATGGGTCGATAGTTGTCTATGCTGTTCAGTTTACCAGCCTTATCTTTAACAACAGGCACTAACAGTACTGACATAATAGAGTTCGGTAAAACACCATGAACCATAATTCCAGTGAGACACATGGCTAGAAATGGACTGAGTCTATAACTGGCATTTTTTAGATGCTCTGCAGAAATGCAATCCATACCACAAGCTTTGTTGTTGTCTAGCATGTGGATGGCATCATAAATATCTACTGATCTAACTATCAAGTCTGCAGAGATACCTTTATATTCATTATCAATTCTCACTGTGTTACTTTTAACACAATTAAATAGTTTACTGTAGTGCTCATGCCATAGATCAGCAATCTTCTCTGGACAACTAACCCCTTTGATATCAGAAGGGAGGGGAGTTCTATTATTATTTATGATCTTGACCTCCTTCCAGAAGTCAGTAAGATTGTTATTCTGCATCTTTCTGGCCAGCGAGTCTGCTCTCATTGTGTTTTCATTTCTCTTAATGAAATGAGTGCATATTTAAATCTAGCATTTGTGAGGTTTTTGTTATCAAGCAGCACTCCCTGTCTGGGTCTGCCTGCCTCTGACCAGACTCTAAAGGCTTCTCTAGCAGCAGCATGTTGCTCAGACACAAACTCATTCCAGACAGGCCGTGCGTTAGGGACCTTACTCTTGTGATTAATAAAAGGTTCACTGGAAGCATAAAGACATTTGACAATATCATCATACATGGCACAGAGCTTTTCAGCATGATGTTTATCCTTGCAGTTCATATCCGTGCACATTAGGGCATCCCTAGAAAATGCAACATCACTATGTAAGCTGTCAGTTAATAGAGAATATCTGTGCATAACCTCTTTGGTCAATTTTGACCAGTCCAGTTTTCTTGGGGGACCAGCAACAAGGGTACACTCTCAACATTTAGCAGCATAGCAACTGGTACGTGATCAGTGGTGGCCAGCCCATAACACATCTCTATACTTTCCAGTGAGTCATGAGCATCGGCTGTGGTTACAATATGGTCTAGCCAGGAAGTTGTGTGCCACGTTTCACTTATATAGGTAAAACTTGTATCAGGCAATAATGCTTGATATCATTAATTTAGTTTCATTACAGAACTGCTGCAGATGTTGTGCGAAAAAAAACGCTTATCTGACATGTCAGCATTAAAATCACCCATGACATAGACACAACATGAACTATTGTCCTCTATGAAGGACTGAATAAAAGCTAACCTGTTCTGAAATTCATCCTCATGGTCATAGGATTCATATGATGTGTACACATTTACAATAGTACATTTATTTTCATTGTGATTAAACTCCAACCCAATAGCCCAGTCAACGTTAAGCCACACCACCTTTACCGTTGGGTCATATTTTATGTTCCACAGTATAGCTACACCACCAGCTATCCTCCCACAAACCATTCTCATGCTGAGATCGGTAGTGGACTCTCCAGCACCATGAAAGTTCTTGTGTAGGGAGTTCAATTTGTCCAGATCTTGCTTGGCCATCCAGGTTTCTTGAAGGCAGACAATGTCACTCTCGTCCAATAATGTGTCCACCACCAAACGTCTTGATCTATCAGCAGCAGTATGTCCTACTCGGAGGCCACGAGCGTTGTAGGATACAACCCGCATTAATGATCTACCACGGACCCATCAGGGCAGCTGGCCGGTGTGTCTGTCTCCCCGGTCTCTACATATAGGCCTACATTCATCCCAGCATCATGACTGAGCTGAAGCTCGGTACCCTGAGAACGGGGGGTATGCTCTGGTCGAGCTTTTTTGAAAGTATAGACCAAGGGTAATTGCCACACCACAACTGTCCCACCATTACCCATAGGTGGCGCTACATTCCACGCCCTAAAGCACAAAGGCTTTCTGGAATGGATAGGCTAACCAAGCCCCCTCCCTTCACTCCTTGGGTTAAAATATAGGCCCTTGTGGATCTTTGTGGTATTATATTTCAGATTTGGTATCCCATTGGTAATTCTGCAGCATAGATTTTTCTATACAGTTCCAATTTGTCAAGAATATACATTTTTCAAGGGTTCGCAATGTTTGGAGGAATCCGCCATTACTGCTTGCAGTTATATTTAGGATTCCTCCGTCAGGAGGAAACCTATTGTTATTGTTAGTTTTATTATTAGGATTCCTCCGTCAGGAGGAAACCTATTGTTATTGTTAGTTTTATTATTATTATTATTCTTGTTCCATGGAAGTCAATGGCAGCCCCTAGAACACTTCGACAACTTTTTGTGAAATTTGGCACACTCATTAAGGACAGTTGATTCTATACCTACACCAAGTTTCATGTCTCCCATTAGACCACTCCAGCGCCACCAATGGGTCAAAGTTGGACTTGTGTTTACACACGCAACTTTTGAACCGTATGACCCATTTTCAAAAATGAGGTACCATTGGATTCCCTGGTTCAAGCCGAGTTCAACGCACCCCATGGCGTCAATTTCCGGTTATATAGATTTTCCGCTACTTCCGGTTTTATCAAAAACCTTTGAAAGCCTACTCCTCCTACAATTTTTGTCATATCTTCTTCAAAGTTACCAGAGATGATCTTCAGACCAAGCGTCACAAAAGTTATCGAAAAGAATTTTGATCCTCACAACCGTTTGTCCGGTACAGCCAATCAAATTCATCAGAAAAGCCGCCAAACAGGATGTGAAGTCCTGTCTCAGCAAATCTTTGAGATATCAACACGAAACTTGGTATATCGATGGAAGACACTACAACATGTTACCGTGTGCAAAGGCAACTTCATATCTCCAAAAATGATTGATATAAAGCAAATTGAACTTATCGCTAACGCTAAAATAATGCTTTACACATCAGCCAGTCAAAAACTGATACTCTGATTCAATCACAAGTTCATATGAAGACTCTTGAGAATGTTTATAACACAAATCTGTGAAAAAGTTGACTGTAAGATCAAAGGTCGATTTTTGGTGAATATTTGAAACATGCTTGCTTGGCTAATTTCTAGCCAAATTTCCAATGAATGTCTCCCCTCCTCCTGCCCGCGCGTGCTCCACATCCTCACACACTCAGCCTTAACTTACACACGCGCGGGCTTGGCAAGACGCACACGCAACATTTCAGGAGAGTGTGGGCTGACCAAGCCCCCACTCATTCCTTGGTTTCTAGCCAAGGCCTTGTGGATCTTGTAATCTTGGATCTCTTAACAAAAGCTGATCTTTTTAGTATTGCATTTCCGATTTTGTATGCAATGGTAAAAAGTTATACAAATCCTGAAACATTGATATATATATATGTATTTATATATATATAAATCTTTATTTCAGACGCCAAGTTCCACATAAAATAACAGACATAGAGCTATAAAAAAGAGAGTAAAACGAAAACATAAAACATAGATAATACAGTGCATAAAAAGTATGAAGACTTTTGTGCCAATGTAGTCTTAAGTTCCAAGTAATCGATAGCAGCTCTTTAGAGGGTTGACCAGGGCCTCTACTATTCAGTTCTCAGACTTGTCCAGTCGACACATGAAACCATACATCAGTTGTCTCAGGAGTGCCTTACAGGTTGGTACGTGCTTAGACAGAAACAACTGACCAGCACTATGCCACCTAGGCACATTAAGTAGCAATCTAAAAGCATCATTGAAACCATACATCAGTTGTCTCAGGATTGCCTTACAGGTTGGTACGTGCTTAGACACAAACAACTGACTAGCACTATGCCACCTTGGCACATTAAGTAGCAATCTAAAAGCATCATTGTAGGCTACTTTCAGTATCTGTATACTCCTTTACCTGTACATAGACCACAAATGAGCAGTGTACAATGGTGTTATGTAGGTTCTAAACAGGGAACATTTAACTGAATCTGAGCACATAGAAAACGTCCTTAATAACATACTGGCCTGAGAATATATTTGACAGCGCTGTTGATACATATCGTTGTCATCTGTCCAATCATCAGAAATGACATGGCAGATATTTTATTTCCTCACAAACACCAAGGGGACTGCCAGATAAATAAAAGGTAGGGAAGGTTAATTTCCTGTCCTGATTACTTCTGACTATCATTATGTGGCTTTTCTTTGCATTATATTTTATATCATGATCTAAGCCATACTGAGAGCACACCCATAGCATCTGTTGCAACAGGCTGAGTGGAACCAGATAATCTGCGTACATCAGATGATTGACAATAGATTCACCAACAAGACAGCCTGTATTTGTCTTATTCAGCTGGCTTGATAAGTCGTCCATATCCATATTAAACAAAAAGGGAAATCAAATTCCTCCTTGTCGAACTCCGTTACCAACATGGAAAGCAGCTGATACAACATTGTCCCATTTAACATGAAAAGTTTGATTTGCATACCAGAACACCAAAATCCTCACAAGAGGTTTAGGGAAACCTCTCGCTATTAGCTTCATAAACAGTTTTTCATGACAAATTCGATCGAAAGCTTTGTAAGCATCAATAAAGCATAAAAATACAGATGAATTAAGACTTGTGTACCTGAGACAATCTCCTTCAGAGCATAGATACAGAGATCAGTACCATGTTTTCTTTTAAAACCAAACTGATTTTCTGCAGTCAGAATATACATTTCCAATTTCAATCAAATAATTCTCTCAAACACTTTAGACAAGATACTGGCCAATGCAATGGGTCGATAGTTGTGTAGCCCGGGTGGTAAACATTTCTGTTGAAACAATCCTATTACATAAATATAAAAGTTTGAATACATAATACTTAAGTTCATAGTTTAATAAATAGACTTTAAGGTTTGAGAGTATGATTTTGATTTGATGAGAAATGCATATTGTTCATGTTTTACTGAATACAGCATTTGGAAATGTATATCTGTTGTTTAAAAAACGCATGTTAAAATGTACCGGTTACAAATATGAAGAGAGTAAGATGAATGTTTTGTGAATCTATGTTGTTGCTTTAATTTTGATTATGATGTTAAGCCAATCCGGTTTGAGGTCAAAGGGCAGGGTAACACGGGAAGTTGGGGTAGATGAGGTTGGAGTAGAAAAAGACAGAGCGAGCGGAGGAGTTGGAGGGAGAAGAAAATTGTAGCGTACGGTAAAATACCAAGAGTGAAGATTTTATATTATCATTAGTGGTGTTATGTTTATATTGTTGGGTGAATATCTCAACCAACAACAATAACCCAGAAAGAGGAGTTTGGCTGTTGGCGGTTTTGGATTAAGCACGGGCTTTGCCGCCAGACTAGCGACAGCGAGTGCCAGGTTGGAGCCGGTGGAGGTCGGGATTGTCGTCGTCCTCAGTCTTCTTCCTGAGTTGGTTCGTCTCGTAAATCCACGAGAGTATTTGGTCGGTCTCTCCTTCACCTGCTGCCGCCCTTCTGCCGCAGTGCGTGTGCTACCGCACTGCTGATCCGAGGTACCAGCTCCTTGTTATTTTGTGCCATCCTGGCGAAACAGCCATTTTGTTTACGGCTACAACGCACAAGAGCTACACTCAGGCCTGCACCGTAGAACTGTACTGAATTAAGGTATTCGTGTAGTTAGCATTGCCGGCTAGTTTGTATTGTGTGTCCATGTGCATTACGATGTCATGTAAATGTTGAACCAATAACTGAAGAACTGATTTTTTGTCTGAAGTAAATCTTTCCTGTTTTTGTTTAACAGTTGGTTGTATTGTTTTTTTCATATGTTAAATTGGTTTAAGTTAGTAACAATTACTAACGAACTCAGGTTAGCCACCTCTCATTACAAATCCACCAAACTAGAGAGGCGCTACAGTTGTCTATGCTGTTCAGTTTACCAGCCTTATCTTTAACAACAGGCACTAACAGTACTGACATAATAGAGTTCGGTAGAACACCATGAACCATAATTCCAGTGAGACACATGGCTAGAAATGGACTGAGTCTATAACTGGCATTTTTTAGATGCTCTGCAGAAATGGAATCCATACCACAAGCTTTGTTGTTGTCTAGCATGTGGATGGCATCATAAATATCTACTGATCTAACTATCAAGTCTGCAGAGATACCTTTATATTGATTATCAATTCTCACTGTGTTACTTTGAACACAATTAAATAGTTTACTGTAGTGCTCATGCCATAGATCAGCAATCTTCTCTGGACAACTAACCCCTTTGATATCAGAAGGGAGGGGAGTTCTGTTATTATTTATGATCTTGACCTCCTTCCAGAAGTCAGTAAGATTGTTATTCTGCATCTTTCTGGCCAGCGAGTCTACTCTCATTGTGTTTTCATTTCTCTTAATGAAACGAGTGCATATTTAAATCTAGCATTTGTGAGGTTTTTGTTATCAAGCAGCACTCCCTGTCTGGGTCTGCCTGCCTCTGACCAGACTCTAAAGGCTTCTCTAGCAGCAGCATGTTTCTCAGACACAAACTCATTCCAGACAGGCCGTGCGTTAGGGACCTTACTCTTGTGATTAATAAAAGGTTCACTGGAAGCATAAAGACATTTGACAATATCATCATACATGGCACAGAGCTTTTCAGCATGATGTTAATCCTTGCAGTTCATATCCGTGCACATTAGGGCATCCCTAGAAAATGCAACATCACTATGTAAGCTGTCAGTTAATAGAGAATATCTGTGCCGAACCTCTTTGGTCAATTTTGACCAGTCCAGTTTTCTTGGGGGGCCAGCAACAAGGGTACAATCTCAACATTTAGCAGCATAGCAACTGGTATGTGATCAGTGGTGGCCAGCCCATAACACATCTCTATACTTTCCAGTGAGTCATGAGCATCGGCTGTGGTTACAATATGGTCTAGCCAGGAAGTTGTGTGCCACGTTTCACTTATATAGGTAAAACTTGTATCAGGCAATAACGCTTGATATAATTAATTTAGTTTCATTACAGAACTGCTGCAGATGTTGTGCGAATAAACGCTTATCTGACATTTCAGCATTAAAATCACCCATGACATAGACACAACATGAACTATTGTCCTCTATGAAGGACTGAATAAAAGCTAACCTGTTCTGAAATTCATCCTCATGGTCATAGGATTCATATGGTGTGTACACATTTACAATAGTAAATTTATTTTCATTGTGATTAAACTCCAACCCAATAGCCCAGTCAACGTTAAGCCACACCACCTTTACCGTTGGGTCATATTTTATGTTCCACAGTATAGCTACACCACCAGCTATCCTCCCACAAACCATTCTCATGCTGAGATTGGTAGTGGACTCTCCAGCACCATGAAAGTTCTTGTGTAGGGAGTTCAATTTGTCCAGATCTTGCTTGGCCATCCAGGTTTCTTGAAGGCAGACAATGTCACTCTCGTCCAGCAATGTGTCCACCACCAAACGTCTTGATCTATCAGCAGCAGTATGTCCTACTCGGAGGCCACGAGCGTTGTAGGATACAACCCGCATTAATGATCTACCACGGACCCATCAGGGCAGCTGGCCGGTGTGTCTGTCTCCCTGGTCTCTACATATAGGCCTACATTCATCCCAGCATCATGACTGAGCTGAAGCTCGGTACCCTGAGAGTGGGGGGTATGCTCTGGTCGAGCTTTTTTGAAAGTATAGACCAAGGGTAATTACCACACCACAACTGTCCCACCATTACCCATAGGTGGCGCTACATTCCACGCCCTAAAGCACAAAGGCTTTCTGGAATGGATAGGCTAACCAAGCCCCCTCCCTTCACTCCTTGGGTTGAAATAAAGGCCCTTGTGGATCTTGATGGTATTATATTTCAGATTTGGTATCCCATTGGTAATTCTGCAGCATAGATTTTTCTATACAGTTCCAATTTGTCAAGAATATACATTTTTCAATGGTTCGCAATGTTTGGAGGAATCCGCCATTACTGCTTGCAGTTATATTTAGGATTCCTCCGTCAGGAGGAAACCTATTGTTATTGTTAGTTTTATTATTATTATTATTATTATTCTTGTTCCATGGAAGTCAATGGCAGCCCCTAGAACACTTCGACAACTTTTTGTGAAATTTGGCACACTCATTAAGGACAGTTGATTCTATACCTACACCAAGTTTCATGTCTCCCATTAGACCACTCCAGCGCCACCAATGGGTCAAAGTTGGACTTGTGTTTACACACGCAACTTTTGAACCGTATGACCCATTTTCAAAAATGAGGTACCATTGGATTCCCTGGTTCAAGCCGAGTTCAACGCACCCCATGGCGTCAATTTCCGGTTATATAGATTTTCCGCTACTTCCGGTTTTATCAAAAACCTTTGAAAGCCTACTCCTCCTACAATTTTTGTCATATCTTCTTCAAAGTTACCAGAGATGATCTTCAGACCAAGCCTCACAAAAGTTATCGAAAATAATTTTGATCCTCACAACCGTTTGTCCGGTACAGCCAATCAAATTCATCAGAAAAGCCGCCAAACAGGATGTGAAGTCATGTCTCAGCAAATCTTTGAGATATCAACACGAAACTTGGTATATCGATGGAAGACACTACAACATGTTACCGTGTGCAAAGGCAACTTCATATCTCCAAAAATGATTGATATAAAGCAAATTGAACTTATCGCTAACGCTAAAATAATGCTTTACACATCAGCCAGTCAAAAACTGATACTCTGATTTAATCACAAGTTCATATGAAGACTCTTGAGAATGTTTATAACACAAATCTGTGAAAAAGTTGACTGTAAGATCAAAGGTCGATTTTTGGTGAATATTTGAAACATGCTTGCTTGGCTAATTTCTAGCCAAATTTCCAATGAATGTCTCCCCTCCTCCTGCCCGCACGTGCTCCACATCCTCACACACTCAGCCTTAACTTACACACGCGCGGGCTTGGCAAGACGCACACGCAACATTTCAGGAGAGTGTGGGCTGACCAAGCCCCCACTCATTCCTTGGTTTCTAGCCAAGGCCTTGTGGATCTTGTAATCTTGGATCTCTTAACAAAAGCTGATCTTTTTAGTATTGCATTTCCGATTTTGTATGCAATGGTAAAACGTTATACAAATCCTGAAACATTGATATATATATATGTATTTATATATATATAAATCTTTATTTCAGACGCCAAGTTCCACATAAAATAACAGACATAGAGCTATAAAAAAGAGAGTAAAACGAAAACATAAAACATAGATAATACAGTGCATAAAAAGTATGAAGACTTTTGTGCCAATGTAGTCTTAAGTTCCAAGTAATCGATAGCAGCTCTTTAGAGGGTTGACCAGGGCCTCTACTATTCAGTTCTCAGACTTGTCCAGTCGACACATGAAACCATACATCAGTTGTCTCAGGAGTGCCTTACAGGTTGGTACGTGCTTAGACAGAAACAACTGACCAGCACTATGCCACCTAGGCACATTAAGTAGCAATCTAAAAGCATCATTGAAACCATACATCAGTTGTCTCAGGATTGCCTTACAGGTTGGTACGTGCTTAGACACAAACAACTGACTAGCACTATGCCACCTTGGCACATTAAGTAGCAATCTAAAAGCATCATTGTAGGCTACTTTCAGTATCTGTATACTCCTTTTCCTGTACATAGACCACAAATGAGCAGTGTACAATGGTGTTATGTAGGTTCTAAACAGGGAACATTTAACTGAATCTGAGCACATAGAAAACGTCCTTAATAACATACTGGCCTGAGAATATATTTGACAGCGCTGTTGATACATATCGTTGTCATCTGTCCAATCATCAGAAATGACATGGCAGATATTTTTATTTCCTCACAAACACCAAGGGGACTGCCAGATAAATAAAAGGTAGGGAAGGTTAATTTCCTGTCCTGATTACTTCTGACTATCATTATGTGGCTTTTCTTTGCATTATATTTTATATCATGATCTAAGCCATACTGAGAGCACACCCATAGCATCTGTTGCAACAGGCTGAGTGGAACCAGATAATCTGCGTACATCAGATGATTGACAATAGATTCACCAACAAGACAGCCTGTATTTGTCTTATTCAGCTGGCTTGATAAGTCGTCCATATCCATATTAAACAAAAAGGGAAATCAAATTCCTCCTTGTCGAACTCCGTTACCAACATGGAAAGCAGCTGATACAACATTGTCCCATTTAACATGAAAAGTTTGATTGGCATACCAGAACACCAAAATCCTCACAAGAGGTTTAGGGAAACCTCTCGCTATTAGCTTCATAAACAGTTTTTCATGACAAATTCGATCGAAAGCTTTGTAAGCATCAATAAAGCATAAAAATACAGATGAATTAAGACTTGTGTACCTGAGACAATCTCCTTCAGAGCATAGATACAGAGATCAGTACCATGTTTTCTTTTAAAACCAAACTGATTTTCTGCAGTCAGAATATACATTTCCAATTTCAATCAAATAATTCTCTCAAACACTTTAGACAAGATACTGGCCAATGCAATGGGTCGATAGTTGTGTAGCCCGGGTGGTAAACATTTCTGTTGAAACAATCCTATTACATAAATATAAAAGTTTGAATACATAATACTTAAGTTCATAGTTTAATAAATAGACTTTAAGGTTTGAGAGTATGATTTTGATTTGATGAGAAATGCATATTGTTCATGTTTTACTGAATACAGCATTTGGAAATGTATATCTGTTGTTTAAAAAACGCATGTTAAAATGTACCGGTTACAAATATGAAGAGAGTAAGATGAATGTTTTGTGAATCTATGTTGTTGCTTTAATTTTGATTATGATGTTAAGCCAATCCGGTTTGAGGTCAAAGGGCAGGGTAACACGGGAAGTTGGGGTAGATGAGGTTGGAGTAGAAAAAGACAGAGCGAGCGGAGGAGTTGGAGGGAGAAGAAAATTGTAGCGTACGGTAAAATACCAAGAGTGAAGATTTTATATTATCATTAGTGGTGTTATGTTTATATTGTTGGGTGAATATCTCAACCAACAACAATAACCCAGAAAGAGGAGTTTGGCTGTTGGCGGTTTTGGATTAAGCACGGGCTTTGCCGCCAGACTAGCGACAGCGAGTGCCAGGTTGGAGCCGGTGGAGGTCGGGATTGTCGTCGTCCTCAGTCTTCTTCCTGAGTTGGTTCGTCTCGTAAATCCACGAGAGTATTTGGTCGGTCTCTCCTTCACCTGCTGCCGCCCTTCTGCCGCAGTGCGTGTGCTACCGCACTGCTGATCCGAGGTACCAGCTCCTTGTTATTTTGTGCCATCCTGGCGAAACAGCCATTTTGTTTACGGCTACAACGCACACGAGCTACACTCAGGCCTGCACCGTAGAACTGTACTGAATTAAGGTATTCGTGTAGTTAGCATTGCCGGCTAGTTTGTATTGTGTGTCCATGTGCATTACGATGTCATGTAAATGTTGAACCAATAACTGAAGAACTGATTTTTTGTCTGAAGTAAATCTTTCCTGTTTTTGTTTAACAGTTGGTTGTATTGTTTTTTTCATATGTTAAATTGGTTTAAGTTAGTAACAATTACTAACGAACTCAGGTTAGCCACCTCTCATTACAAATCCACCAAACTAGAGAGGCGCTACAGTTGTCTATGCTGTTCAGTTTACCAGCCTTATCTTTAACAACAGGCACTAACAGTACTGACATAATAGAGTTCGGTAGAACACCATGAACCATAATTCCAGTGAGACACATGGCTAGAAATGGACTGAGTCTATAACTGGCATTTTTTAGATGCTCTGCAGAAATGGAATCCATACCACAAGCTTTGTTGTTGTCTAGCATGTGGATGGCATCATAAATATCTACTGATCTAACTATCAAGTCTGCAGAGATACCTTTATATTGATTATCAATTCTCACTGTGTTACTTTGAACACAATTAAATAGTTTACTGTAGTGCTCATGCCATAGATCAGCAATCTTCTCTGGACAACTAACCCCTTTGATATCAGAAGGGAGGGGAGTTCTGTTATTATTTATGATCTTGACCTCCTTCCAGAAGTCAGTAAGATTGTTATTCTGCATCTTTCTGGCCAGCGAGTCTGCTCTCATTGTGTTTTCATTTCTCTTAATGAAACGAGTGCATATTTAAATCTAGCATTTGTGAGGTTTTTGTTATCAAGCAGCACTCTCTGTCTGGGTCTGCCTGCCTCTGACCAGACTCTAAAGGCTTCTCTAGCAGCAGCATGTTGCTCAGACACAAACTCATTCCAGACAGGCCGTGCGTTAGGGACCTTACTCTTGTGATTAATAAAAGGTTCACTGGAAGCATAAAGACATTTGACAATATCATCATACATGGCACAGAGCTTTTCAGCATTATGTTTATCCTTGCAGTTCATATCCGAGAATTAGTTAATAGAGAATATCTGTGCCGAACCTCTTTGGTCAATTTTGACCAGTCCAGTTTTCTTGGGGGGCCAGCAACAAGGGTACACTCTCAACATTTAGCAGCATAGCAACTGGTATGTGATCAGTGGTGGCCAGCCCATAACACATCTCTATACTTTCCAGTGAGTCATGAGAATCGGCTGTGGTTACAATATGGTCTAGCCAGGAAGTTGTGTGCCACGTTTCACTTATATAGGTAAAACTTGTATCAGGCAATAACGCTTGATATAATTAATTTAGTTTCATTACAGAACTGCTGCAGATGTTGTGCGAATAAACACTTATCTGACATGTCAGCATTAAAATCACCCATGACATAGACACAACATGAACTATTGTCCTCTATGAAGGACTGAATAAAAGCTAACCTGTTCTGAAATTCATCCTCATGGTCATAGGATTCATATGGTGTGTACACATTTACAATAGTACATTTATTTTCATTGTGATTAAACTCCAACCCAATAGCCCAGTCAACGTTAAGCCACACCACCTTTACCGTTGGGTCATATTTTATGTTCCACAGTATAGCTACACCACCAGCTATCCTCCCACAAACCATTCTCATGCTGAGATCGGTAGTGGACTCTCCAGCACCATGAAAGTTCTTGTGTAGGGAGTTCAATTTGTCCAGATCTTGCTTGGTCATCCAGGTTTCTTGAAGGCAGACAATGTCACTCTCGTCCAGCAATGTGTCCACCACCAAACGTCTTGATCTATCAGCAGCAGTATGTCCTACTCGGAGGCCACGAGCGTTGTAGGATACAACCCGCATTAATGATCTACCACGGACCCATCAGGGCAGCTGGCCGGTGTGTCTGTCTCCCTGGTCTCTACATATAGGCCTACATTCATCCCAGCATCATGACTGAGCTGAAGCTCGGTACCCTGAGAGCGGGGGGTATTCTCTGGTCGAGCTTTTTTGAAAGTATAGACCAAGGGTAATTACCAAACCACAACTGTCCCACCATTACCCATATGTGGCGCTACATTCCACGCCCTAAAGCACAAAGGCTTTCTGGAATGGATAGGCTAACCAAGCCCCCTCCCTTCACTCCTTGAGTTGAAATAAAGGCCCTTGTGGATCCTGGTGGTATTATATTTCAGATTTGGTATCCCATTGGTAATTCTGCAGCATAGATTTTTCTATACAGTTCCAATTTGTCAAGAATATACATTTTTCAATGGTTCGCAATGTTTGGAGGAATCCGCCATTACTGCTTGCAGTTATATTTATTAGGATTCCTCCGTCAGGAGGAAACCTATTGTTATTGTTAGTTTTATTATTATTATTATTCTTGTTCCATGGAAGTCAATGGCAGCCCCTAGAACCCTTCGACAACTTTTTGTGAAATTTGGCACACTCATTAAGGACAGTTGATTCTATACCTACACCAAGTTTCATGTCTCCCATTAGACCACTCCAGCGCCACCAACGGGTCAAAGTTGGACTTGTGTTTACACACGCAACTTTTGAACCGTATGACCCATTTTCAAAAATGAGGTACCATTGGATTCCCTGGATCAAGCCGAGTTCAACGCACCCCATGGCGTCAATTTCCGGTTATATAGATTTTCCGCTATTTCCGGTTTTATCAAAAACCTTTGAAAGCCTACTCCTCCTACAATTTTTGTCATATCTTCTTCAAAGTTACCAGAGATGATCTTCAGACCAAGCCTCACAAAAGTTATCGAAAAGAATTTTGATCCTCACAACCGTTTGTCCGGTACAGCCAATCAAATTCATCAGAAAAGCCGCCAAACAGGATGTGAAGTCATGTCTCAGCAAATCTTTGAGATATCAACACGAAACTTGGTATATCGATGGAAGACACTACAACATGTTACCGTGTGCAAAGGCAACTTCATATCTCCAAAAATGATTGATATAAAGCAAATTGAACTTATCGCTAACGCTAAAATAATGCTTTACACATCAGCCAGTCAAAAACTGATACTCTGATTCAATCACAAGTTCATATGAAGACTCTTGAGAATGTTTATAACACAAATCTGTGAAAAAGTTGACTGTAAGATCAAAGGTCGATTTTTGGTGAATATTTGAAACATGCTTGCTTGGCTAATTTCTAGCCAAATTTCCAATGAATGTCTCCCCTCCTCCTGCCCGCGCGTGCTCCACATCCTCACACACTCAGCCTTAACTTACACACGCGCGGGCTTGGCAAGACGCACACGCAACATTTCAGGAGAGTGTGGGCTGACCAAGCCCCCACTCATTCCTTGGTTTCTAGCAAAGGCCTTGTGGATCTTGTAATCTTGGATCTCTTAACAAAAGCTGATCTTTTTAGTATTGCATTTCCGATTTTGTATGCAATGGTAAAAAGTTATACAAATCCTGAAACATTGATATATATATATATGTATTTATATATATATAAATCTTTATTTCAGACGCCAAGTTCCACATAAAATAACAGACATAGAGCTATAAAAAAGAGAGTAAAACGAAAACATAAAACATAGATAATACAGTGCATAAAAAGTATGAAGACTTTTGTGCCAATGTAGTCTTAAGTTCCAAGTAATCGATAGCAGCTCTTTAGAGGGTTGACCAGAGCCTCTACTATTCAGTTCTCAGACTTGTCCAGTCGACACATGAAACCATACATCAGTTGTGTCAGGAGTGCCTTACAGGTTGGTACGTGCTTAGACAGAAACAACTGACCAGCACTATGCCACCTAGGCACATTAAGTAGCAATCTAAAAGCATCATTGAAACCATACATCAGTTGTCTCAGGATTGCCTTACAGGTTGGTACGTGCTTAGACACAAACAACTGACTAGCACTATGCCACCTTGGCACATTAAGTAGCAATCTAAAAGCATCATTGTAGGCTACTTTCAGTATCTGTATACTCCTTTACCTGTACATAGACCACAAATGAGCAGTGTACAATGGTGTTATGTAGGTTCTAAACAGGGAACATTTAACTGAATCTGAGCACATAGAAAACGTCCTTAATAACATACTGGCCTGAGAATATATTTTACAGCGCTGTTGATACATATCGTTGTCATCTGTCCAATCATCAGAAATGACATGGCAGATATTTTATTTCCTCACAAACACCAAGGGGACTGCCAGATAAATAAAAGGTAGGGAAGGTTAATTTCCTGTCCTGATTACTTCTGACTATCATTATGTGGCTTTTCTTTGCATTATATTTTATATCATGATCTAAGCCATACTGAGAGCACACCCATAGCATCTGTTGCAACAGGCTGAGTGGAACCAGATAATCTGCGTACATCAGATGATTGACAATAGATTCACCAACAAGACAGCCTGTATTTGTCTTATTCAGCTGGCTTGATAAGTCGTCCATATCCATATTAAACAAAAAGGGAAATCAAATTCCTCCTTGTCGAACTTCGTTACCAACATGGAAAGGAGCTGATACAACATTGTCCCATTTAACATGAAAAGTTTGATTGGCATACGAGAACACCAAAATCCTCACAAGAGGTTTAGGGACACCTCTCGCTATTAGCTTCATAAACAGTTTTTCATGACAAATTCGATCAAAAGCTTTGTAAGCATCAATAAAGCATAAAAATACAGATAAATTAAGACTTGTGTACCTGAGACAATCTCCTTCAGAGCATAGATACAGAGATCAGTACCATGTTTTCTTTTAAAACCAAACTGATTTTCTGCAGTCAGAATATACATTTCCAATTTCAATCAAATAATTCTCTCAAACACTTTAGACAAGATACTGGCCAATGCAATGGGTTGATAGTTGTCTATGCTGTTCAGTTTACCAGCCTTATCTTTAACAACAGGCACTAACAGTACTGACATAATAGAGTTCGGTAGAACACCATGAACCATAATTCCAGTGAGACACATGGCTAGAAATGGACTGAGTCTATAACTGGCATTTTTTAGATGCTCTGCAGAAATGCAATCCATACCACAAGCTTTGTTGTTGTCTAGCATGTGGATGGCATCATAAATATCTACTGATCTAACTATCAAGTCTGCAGAGATACCTTTATATTCATTATCAATTTTCACTGTGTTACTTTTAACACAATTAAATAGTTTACTGTAGTGCTCATTCCATAGATCAGCAATCTTCTCTGGACAACTAACCCCTTTGATATCAGAAGGGAGGGGAGTTCTGTTATTATTTATGATCTTGACCTCCTTCCAGAAGTCAGTAAGATTGTTATTCTGCATCTTTCTGGCCAGCGAGTCTGCTCTCATTGTGTTTTCATTTCTCTTAATGAAACAAGTGCATATTTAAATCTAGCATTTGTGAGGTTTTTGTTATCAAGCAGCACTCCCTGTCTGGGTCTGCCTGCCTCTGACCAGACTCTAAAGGCTTCTCTACCAGCAGCATGTTGCTCAGACACAAACTCATTCCAGACAGGCCGTGCGTTAGGGACCTTACTCTTGTGATTAATAAAAGGTTCACTGGAAGCATAAAGACATTTGACAATATCATCATACATGGCACAGAGCTTTTCAGCATGATGTTTATCCTTGCAGTTCATATCCGTGCACATTAGGGCATCCCTAGAAAATGCAACATCACTATGTAAGCTGTCAGTTAATAGAGAATATCTGTGCATAACCTCTTTGGTCAATTTTGACCTGTCCAGTTTTCTTGGGGGGCCAGCAACAAGGGTACACTCTCAACATTTAGCAGCATAGCAACTGGTATGTGATCAGTGGTGGCCAGCCCATAACACATCTCTATACTTTCCAGTGAGTCATGAGCATCGGCTGTGGTTACAATATGGTCTAGCCAGGAAGTTGTGTGCCACGTTTCACTTATATAGGTAAAACTTGTATCAGGCAATAACGCTTGATATCATTAATTTAGTTTCATTACAGAACTGCTGCAGATGTTGTGCGAATAAACACTTATCTGACATGTCAGCATTAAAATCACCCATGACATAGACACAACATGAACTATTGTCCTCTATGAAGGACTGAATAAAAGCTAACCTGTTCTGAAATTTATCCTCATGGTCATAGGATTCATATGGTGTGTACACATTTACAATAGTAAATTTATTTTCATTGTGATTAAACTCCAACCCAATAGCCCAGTCAACGTTAAGCCACACCACCTTTACCGTTGGGTCATATTTTATGTTCCACAGTATAGCTACACCACCAGCTATCCTCCCACAAACCATTCCCATGCTGAGATCGGTAGTGGACTCTCCAGCACCATGAAAGTTCTTGTGTAGGGAGTTCAATTTGTCCAGATCTTGCTTGGCCATCCAGGTTTCTTGAAGGCAGACAATGTCACTCTCGTCCAGCAATGTGTCCACCACCAAACGTCTTGATCTATCAGCAGCAGTATGTCCTACTCGGAGGCCACGAGCGTTGTAGGATACAACCCGCATTAATGATCTACCACGGACCCATCAGGGCAGCTGGCCGGTGTGTCTGTCTCCCTGGTCTCTACATATAGGCCTACATTCATCCCAGCATCATGACTGAGCTGAAGCTCGGTACCCTGAGAGGGGGGGGTATGCTCTGGTCGAGCTTTTTTGAAAGTATAGACCAAGGGTAATTACCACACCACAACTGTCCCACCATTACCCATAGGTGGCGCTACATTCCACGCCCTAAAGCACAAAGGCTTTCTGGAATGGATAGGCTAACCAAGCCCCCTCCCTTCACTCCTTGGGTTGAAATAAAGGCCCTTGTGGATCTTGATGGTATTATTTCAGATTTGGTATCCCATTGGTAATTCTGCAGCTTAGATTTTTCTATACAGTTCCAATTTGTCAAGAATATACATTTTTCAATGATTCGCAATGTTTGGAGGAATCCGCCATTACTGCTTGCAGTTATATTTAGGATTCCTCCGTCAGGAGGAAACCTATTGTTATTGTTAGTTTTATTATTATTATTATTCTTGTTCCATGGAAGTCAATGGCAGCCCCTAGAACCCTTCGACAACTTTTTGTGAAATTTGGCACACTCATTAAGGACAGTTGATTCTATACCTACACCAAGTTTCATGTCTCCCATTAGACCACTCCAGCGCCACCAACGGGTCAAAGTTGGACTTGTGTTTACACACGCAACTTTTGAACCGTATGACCCATTTTCAAAAATGAGGTACCATTGGATTCCCTGGATCAAGCCGAGTTCAACGCACCCCATGGCGTCAATTTCCGGTTATATAGATTTTCCGCTATTTCCGGTTTTATCAAAAACCTTTGAAAGCCTACTCCTCCTACAATTTTTGTCATATCTTCTTCAAAGTTACCAGAGATGATCTTCAGACCAAGCCTCACAAAAGTTATCGAAAAGAATTTTGATCCTCACAACCGTTTGTCCGGTACAGCCAATCAAATTCATCAGAAAAGCCGCCAAACAGGATGTGAAGTCCTGTCTCAGCAAATCTTTGAGATATCAACACGAAACTTGGTATATCGATGGAAGACACTACAACATGTTACCGTGTGCAAAGGCAACTTCATATCTCCAAAAATGATTGATATAAAGCAAATTGAACTTATCGCTAACGCTAAAATAATGCTTTACACATCAGCCAGTCAAAAACTGATACTCTGATTCAATCACAAGTTCATATGAAGACTCTTGAGAATGTTTATAACACAAATCTGTGAAAAAGTTGACTGTAAGATCAAAGGTCGATTTTTGGTGAATATTTGAAACATGCTTGCTTGGCTAATTTCTAGCCAAATTTCCAATGAATGTCTCCCCTCCTCCTGCCCGCGCGTGCTCCACATCCTCACACACTCAGCCTTAAC
This sequence comes from Hypomesus transpacificus, assembly GCF_021917145.1. Lineage (NCBI taxonomy): Eukaryota > Metazoa > Chordata > Actinopteri > Osmeriformes > Osmeridae > Hypomesus > Hypomesus transpacificus. Next base: position 59,972 of record NW_025813908.1, read on the forward strand.
TTACACACGCGCGGGCTTGGCAAGACGCACACGCAACATTTCAGGAGAGTGTGGGCTGACCAAGCCCCCACTCATTCCTTAGTCTCTAGCAAAGGCCTTGTGGATCTTGTAATCTTGGATCTCTTAACAAAAGCTGATCTTTTTGGTATTGCATTTCCGATTTTGTATGCAATGGTAAAAAGTTATACAAATCCTGAAACATTAATATATATATATATGTATTTATATATATATAAATCTTTATTTCAGACGCCAAGTTCCACATAAAATAACAGACATAGAGCTATAAAAAAGGGAGTAAAACAAAAACATAAAACATAGATAATACAGTGCATAAAAAGTATGAAGACTTTTGTGCCAATGTAGTCTTAAGTTCCAAGTAATCGATAGCAGCTCTTTAGAGGGTTGACCAGAGCCTCTACTATTCAGTTCTCAGACTTGTCCAGTCGACACATGAAACCATACATCAGTTGTCTCAGGAGTGCCTTACAGGTTGGTACGTGCTTAGACAGAAACAACTGACCAGCACTATGCCACCTAGGCACATTAAGTAGCAATCTAAAAGCATCATTGAAACCATACATCAGTTGTCTCAGGATTGCCTTACAGGTTGGTACGTGCTTAGACACAAACAACTGACTAGCACTATGCCACCTTGGCACATTAAGTAGCAATCTAAAAGCATCATTGTAGGCTACTTTCAGTATCTGTATACTCCTTTACCTGTACATAGACCACAAATGAGCAGTGTACAATGGTGTTATGTAGGTTCTAAACAGGGAACATTTAACTGAATCTGAGCACATAGAAAACGTCCTTAATAACATACTGGCCTGAGAATATATTTGACAGCGCTGTTGATACATATCGTTGTCATCTGTCCAATCATCAGAAATGACATGGCAGATATTTTATTTCCTCACAAACACCAAGGGGACTGCCAGATAAATAAAAGGTAGGGAAGGTTAATTTCCTGTCCTGATTACTTCTGACTATCATTATGTGGCTTTTCTTTGCATTATATTTTATATCATGATCTAAGCCATACTGAGAGCACACCCATAGCATCTGTTGCAACAGGCTGAGTGGAACCAGATAATCTGCGTACATCAGATGATTGACAATAGATTCACCAACAAGACAGCCTGTATTTGTCTTATTCAGCTGGCTTGATAAGTCGCTTAAACAAAAAGGGAAATCAAATTCCTCCTTGTCGAACTCCGTTACCAACATGGAAAGCAGCTGATACAACATTGTCCCATTTAACATGAAAAGTTTGATTGGCATACCAGAACACCAAAATCCTCACAAGAGGTTTAGGGACACCTCTCGCTATTAGCTTCATAAACAGTTTTTCATGACAAATTCGATCGAAAGCTTTGTAAGCATCAATAAAGCATAAAAATACAGATGAATTAAGACTTGTGTACCTGAGACAATCTCCTTCAGAGCATAGATACAGAGATCAGTACCATGTTTTCTTTTAAAACCAAACTGATTTTCTGCAGTCAGAATATACATTTCCAATTTCAATCAAATAATTCTCTCAAACACTTTAGACAAGATACTGGCCAATGCAATGGGTCGATAGTTGTGTAGCCCGGGTGGTAAACATTTCTGTTGAAACAATCCTATTACATAAATATAAAAGTTTGAATACATAATACTTAAGTTCATAGTTTAATAAATAGACTTTAAGGTTTGAGAGTATGATTTTGATTTGATGAGAAATGCATATTGTTCATGTTTTACTGAATACAGCATTTGGAAATGTATATCTGTTGTTTAAAAAACGCATGTTAAAATGTACCGGTTACAAATATGAAGAGAGTAAGATGAATGTTTTGTGAATCTATGTTGTTGCTTTAATTTTGATTATGATGTTAAGCCAATCCGGTTTGAGGTCAAAGGGCAGGGTAACACGGGAAGTTGGGGTAGATGAGGTTGGAGTAGAAAAAGACAGAGCGAGCGGAGGAGTTGGAGGGAGAAGAAAATTGTAGCGTACGGTAAAATACCAAGAGTGAAGATTTTATATTATCATTAGTGGTGTTATGTTTATATTGTTGGGTGAATATCTCAACCAACAACAATAACCCAGAAAGAGGAGTTTGGCTGTTGGCGGTTTTGGATTAAGCACGGGTTTTGCCGCCAGACTAGCGACAGCGAGTGCCAGGTTGGAGCCGGTGGAGGTCGGGATTGTCGTCGTCCTCAGTCTTCTTCCTGAGTTGGTTCGTCTCGTAAATCCACGAGAGCATTTGGTCGGTCTCTCCTTCACCTGCTGCCGCCCTTCTGCCGCAGTGCGTGTGCTACCGCACTGCTGATCCGAGGTACCAGCTCCTTGTTATTTTGTGCCATCCTGGCGAAACAGCCATTTTGTTTACGGCTACAACGCACACGAGCTACACTCAGGCCTGCACCGTAGAACTGTACTGAATTAAGGTATTCGTGTAGTTAGCATTGCCGGCTAGTTTGTATTGTGTGTCCATGTGCATTACGATGTCATGTAAATGTTGAACCAATAACTGAAGAACTGATTTTTTGTCTGAAGTAAATCTTTCCTGTTTTTGTTTAACAGTTGGTTGTATTGTTTTTTTCATATGTTAAATTGGTTTAAGTTAGTAACAATTACTAACGAACTCAGGTTAGCCACCTCTCATTACAAATCCACCAAACTAGAGAGGCGCTACAGTTGTCTATGCTGTTCAGTTTACCAGCCTTATCTTTAACAACAGGCACTAACAGTACTGACATAATAGAGTTCGGTAGAACACCATGAACCATAATTCCAGTGAGACACATGGCTAGAAATGGACTGAGTCTATAACTGGCATTTTTTAGATGCTCTGCAGAAATGGAATCCATACCACAAGCTTTGTTGTTGTCTAGCATGTGGATGGCATCATAAATATCTACTGATCTAACTATCAAGTCTGCAGAGATACCTTTATATTGATTATCAATTCTCACTGTGTTACTTTGAACACAATTAAATAGTTTACTGTAGTGCTCATGCCATAGATCAGCAATCTTCTCTGGACAACTAACCCCTTTGATATCAGAAGGGAGGGGAGTTCTGTTATTATTTATGATCTTGACCTCCTTCCAGAAGTCAGTAAGATTGTTATTCTGCATCTTTCTGGCCAGCGAGTCTGCTCTCATTGTGTTTTCATTTCTCTTAATGAAACGAGTGCATATTTAAATCTAGCATTTGTGAGGTTTTTGTTATCAAGCAGCACTCTCTGTCTGGGTCTGCCTGCCTCTGACCAGACTCTAAAGGCTTCTCTAGCAGCAGCATGTTGCTCAGACACAAACTCATTCCAGACAGGCCGTGCGTTAGGGACCTTACTCTTGTGATTAATAAAACCTTCACTGAAAGCATAAAGACATTTGACAATATCATCATACATGGCACAGAGCTTCCCTAGAAAATGCAACATCACTATGTAAGCTGTCAGTTAATAGAGAATATCTGTGCATAACCTCTTTGGTCAATTTTGACCAGTCCAGTTTTTTTGGGGGGCCAGCAACAAGGGTACACTCTCAACATTTAGCAGCATAGCAACTGGTATGTGATCAGTGGTGGCCAGCCCATAACACATCTCTATACTTTCCAGTGAGTCATGAGCATCGGCTGTGGTTACAATATGGTCTAGCCAGGAAGTTGTGTGCCACGTTTCACTTATATAGGTAAAACTTGTATCAGGCAATAACGCTTTATATAATTAATTTAGTTTCATTACAGAACTGCTGCAGATGTTGTGCGAATAAACACTTATCTGACATGTCAGCATTAAAATCACCCATGACATAGACACAACATGAACTATTGTCCTCTATGAAGGACTGAATAAAAGCTAACCTGTTCTGAAATTCATCCTCATGGTCATAGGATTCATATGGTGTGTACACATTTACAATAGTAAATTTATTTTCATTGTGATTAAACTCCAACCCAATAGCCCAGTCAACGTTAAGCCACACCACCTTTACCGTTGGGTCATATTTTATGTTCCACAGTATAGCTACACCACCAGCTATCCTCCCACAAACCATTCCCATGCTGAGATCGGTAGTGGACTCTCCAGCACCATGAAAGTTCTTGTGTAGGGAGTTCAATTTGTCCAGATCTTGCTTGGCCATCCAGGTTTCTTGAAGGCAGACAATGTCACTCTCGTCCAGCAATGTGTCCACCACCAAACGTCTTGATCTATCAGCAGCAGTATGTCCTACTCGGAGGCCACGAGCGTTGTAGGATACAACCCGCATTAATGATCTACCACGGACCCATCAGGGCAGCTGGCCGGTGTGTCTGTCTCCCTGGTCTCTACATATAGGCCTACATTCATCCCAGCATCATGACTGAGCTGAAGCTCGGTACCCTGAGAGGGGGGGGTATGCTCTGGTCGAGCTTTTTTGAAAGTATAGACCAAGGGTAATTACCACACCACAACTGTCCCACCATTACCCATAGGTGGCGCTACATTCCACGCCCTAAAGCACAAAGGCTTTCTGGAATGGATAGGCTAACCAAGCCCCCTCCCTTCACTCCTTGGGTTGAAATAAAGGCCCTTGTGGATCTTGATGGTATTATTTCAGATTTGGTATCCCATTGGTAATTCTGCAGCTTAGATTTTTCTATACAGTTCCAATTTGTCAAGAATATACATTTTTCAATGATTCGCAATGTTTGGAGGAATCCGCCATTACTGCTTGCAGTTATATTTATTATTATTCTTGTTCCATGGAAGTCAATGGCAGCCCCTAGAACCCTTCGACAACTTTTTGTGAAATTTGGCACACTCATTAAGGACAGTTGATTCTATACCTACACCAAGTTTCATGTCTCCCATTAGACCACTCCAGCGCCACCAACGGGTCAAAGTTGGACTTGTGTTTACACACACAACTTTTGAACCGTATGACCGATTTTCAAAAATGAGGCACCATTGGATTCCCTGGATCAAGCCGAGTTCAACGCACCCCATGGCGTCAATTTCCGGTTATATAGATTTTCCGCTATTTCCGGTTTTATAAAAAACCTTTGAAAGCCTACTCCTCCTACAATTTTTGTCATATCTTCTTCAAAGTTACCAGAGATGATCTTCAGACCAAGCCTCACAAAAGTTATCGAAAAGAATTTTGATCCTCACAACCGTTTGTCCGGTACAGCCAATCAAATTCATCAGAAAAGCCGCCAAACAGGATGTGAAGTCATGTCTCAGCAAATCTTTGAGATATCAACACGAAACTTGGTATATCGATGGAAGACACTACAACATGTTACCGTGTGCAAAGGCAACTTCATATCTCCAAAAATGATTGATATAAAGCAAATTGAACTTATCGCTAACGCTAAAATAATGCTTTACACATCAGCCAGTCAAAAACTGATACTCTGATTCAATCACAAGTTCATATGAAGACTCTTGAGAATGTTTATAACACAAATCTGTGAAAAAGTTGACTGTAAGATCAAAGGTCGATTTTTGGTGAATATTTGAAACATGCTTGCTTGGCTAATTTCTAGCCAAATTTCCAATGAATGTCTCCCCTCCTCCTGCCCGCGCGTGCTCCACATCCTCACACACTCAGCCTTAACTTACACACGCGCGGGCTTGGCAAGACGCACACGCAACATTTCAGGAGAGTGTGGGCTGACCAAGCCCCCACTCATTCCGTAGTCTCTAGCAAAGGCCTTGTGGATCTTGTAATCTTGGATCTCTTAACAAAAGCTGATCTTTTTGGTATTGCATTTCCAATTTGTATGCAATGGTAAAAAGTTATACAAATCCTGAAACATTGATATATATATATATATATATATATATGTGTTTATATATATATAAATCTTTATTTCAGACGCCAAGTTCCACATAAAATAACAGACATAGAGCTATAAAAAAGGGAGTAAAACAAAAACATAAAACATAGATAATACAGTGCATAAAAAGTATGAAGACTTTTGTGCCAATGTAGTCTTAAGTTCCAAGTAATCGATAGCAGCTCTTTAGAGGGTTGACCAGAGCCCCTACTATTCAGTTCTCAGACTTGTCCAGTCGACACATGAAACCATACATCAGTTGTGTCAGGAGTGCCTTACAGGTTGGTACGTGCTTAGACAGAAACAACTGACCAGCACTATGCCACCTAGGCACATTAAGTAGCAATCTAAAAGCATCATTGAAACCATACATCAGTTGTCTCAGGATTGCCTTACAGGTTGGTACGTGCTTAGACACAAACAACTGACTAGCACTATGCCACCTTGGCACATTAAGTAGCAATCTAAAAGCATCATTGTAGGCTACTTTCAGTATCTGTATACTCCTTTTCCTGTACATAGACCACAAATGAGCAGTGTACAATGGTGTTATGTAGGTTCTAAACAGGGAACATTTAACTGAATCTGAGCACATAGAAAACGTCCTTAATAACATACTGGCCTGAGAATATATTTGACAGCGCTGTTGATACATACCGTTGTCATCTGTCCAATCATCAGAAATGACATGGCAGATATTTTATTTCCTCACAAACACCAAGGGGACTGCCAGATAAATAAAAGGTAGGGAAGGTTAATTTCCTGTCCTGATTACTTCTGACTATCATTATGTGGCTTTTCTTTGCATTATATTTTATATCATGATCTAAGCCATACTGAGAGCACACCCATAGCATCTGTTGCAACAGGCTGAGTGGAACCAGATCATCTGCGTACATCAGATGATTGACAATAGATTCACCAACAAGACAGCCTGTATTTGTCTTATTCAGCTGACTTGATAAGTCGTCCATATCCATATTAAACAAAAAGGGAAATCAAATTCCTCCTTGTCGAACTTCGTTACCAACATGGAAAGGAGCTGATACAACATTGTCCCATTTAACATGAAAAGTTTGATTGGCATACGAGAACACCAAAATCCTCACAAGAGGTTTAGGGACACCTCTCGCTATTAGCTTCATAAACGGTTTTCATGACAAATTCGATCGAAAGCTTTGTAAGCATCAATAAAGCATAAAAATACAGATAAATTAAGACTTGTGTACCTGAGACAATCTCCTTCAGAGCATAGATACAGAGATCAGTACCATGTTTTCTTTTAAAACCAAACTGATTTTCTGCAGTCAGAATATACATTTCCAATTTCAATCAAATAATTCTCTCAAACACTTTAGACAAGATACTGGCCAATGCAATGGGTCGATAGTTGTCTATGCTGTTCAGTTTACCAGCCTTATCTTTAACAACAGGCACTAACAGTACTGACATAATAGAGTTCGGTAGAACACCATGAACCATAATTCCAGTGAGACACATGGCTAGAAATGGACTGAGTCTATAACTGGCATTTTTTAGATGCTCTGCAGAAATATAATCCATACCACAAGCTTTGTTGTTGTCTAGCATGTGGATGGCATCATAAATATCTACTGGTCTAACTATCAAGTCTGCAGAGATACCTTTATATTGATTATCAATTCTCACTGTGTTACTTTGAACACAATTATATAGTTTACTGTAGTGCTCATGCCATATATCAGCAATCTTCTCTGGACAACTAACCCCTTTGATAACAGAAGGGAGGGGAGTTCTGTTATTATTTATGATCTTGACCTCCTTCCAGAAGTCAGTAAGATTGTTATTCTGCATCTT